>NW_018020746.1:72837-143177 GCF_002006095.1 Pseudomyrmex gracilis
AATATATAATTTATATACATATATATATATATATATATGTTGCAATATATTTATGTATATTTATTGTTTCCAAGGTTTTTTATTTTTTATATTAAACATTATAAACTTAATGTAGTAAACATTAATATTATAAACTGTTAAATATAGCAGTAAAAATTTGTGATATTAAGATACTGGATACCGACTATAAAGACCTGTAAATGACGTTTTAATATTTGATTTTGTGTCGTATTTACTGCATTAAATCCAAAATGCTTCTCCAAAAATAAATAATTTGTGCTAAGAAAGTGCGGTTGTTCTTTAGAACGTCAAAATTCAGCATACATTTTTTCTTATACACTTTTCTTTTATAATCTCAACATATATTCATGTATGTAGAATTATTTCTAAGCTTCTGTACATATTTACACTGAATTAGCGCACTAAGTACGAAAAAAAAGAACATAATGAGACACTCAGATTATGATTTGACTATCTAATTGATGAGAGAAATCAAAATATTGTAACAACAGAATAGATTATCATATGCTATCATTATGAATAAAAAAAAGAGTTCGAAAAAGCATTATATACTCATTTTTAAAAGCACTATGTAGTTTTTTATATTCATTTGCTTCTGTCTCAAAATTAGAAATTAGAGAAATTTAGGTTTCTAAAACGTTGATTTACAGGTCTCTATAGTCGGTATTCAGTACCCTCTTAAAAAGATCTCTCTCTCTCTCTCTTTTTCTCTCTTCGTCTTGTTACACTTGTGTGACGTAAATAAACAACGGATGCTGCGGCACGAGATTCCGCAAGAAGTTCTCTAACAAGTGTGCGCTTTCATATTTCAGCATACGGTGAGGTCGTTGCTACGCTGGAGAGGTTGCAGCTTCAGCTGCGGAATATTTCAGGTGCTCTTGGTATTTCGGGTGCAGGTGTCGAAGCCGAGCTCGAGGCAGTCCGAACGCTTTTGGTCCAAAATCGATTTGCTAGTGCTCTGGCGATGCGTCACATGTTAAAAAATCGACTGAGATCGAGCAAAATTCTGAAACATTACACCGATGACGCGTCGGGTCTGTTGCGAGATGTACGTACGCACAAATAATATCGTCATCGTTCGCTTAACGTGTCAAACACAAAGAAAGATATTTTTTTACGAATTAGAAACAATAATATTAAGTAAAACTTGATTTTTCCAGTGCCTGGACATTCTGGAAAAATTGCAATCGTCGTCAATCGCGACAGGCGTCGGGGGTGCGGAAACAATAGCCGCGGTGCAGGAGCTGACGGAGCTTTTGACAAGTATCGATATGACTTCTTTGCTTTTGGCGCACGACTCCATCGTCTCCATTGTGGATGGTTTACAAAAGAAACAGAGCCCGTCGTCCTCACCACCTAGCGGTCCACCTATTCCAACATCCAGTTGGAAAGATTCTTTAGAAGTCGACAATATTAAAATTATACGAATAGAGAGAACTAACGAACCTTTGGGCGCCACCATCAGAAATAACGATGAGAACGCCGTATTCATAGGTAATAATATATAATACGTTATTTATTTATTTATTTTTTTTAATTTATTTGTTGAAAAGATTGCAAGACTTGCCATCAATTATTTAAGGTCGCGTCGTGCGTGGCGGTGCGGCGGACAAGTCGGGACTTCTGCACGAAGGTGACGAGGTACTCGAGATAAACGGAGTAGAAATGCGCGGCAAAAACGTCAATGACGTCTGCGATATTCTTGCCGGTATGCAGGGTGATTTGACGTTCTTGATACTTCCGGCCCCGACAAATCACCGAAACAATTTGAGGAAAAAGGAGATAACACAGGTACGTCGTGTGTATGTGTAGTGGAAACGCGCTCTGATATATTTAGCACAGTTTTCTTGCGCTGGTAGCATCGGTATATATGTGTGTGTTAGTAGACATCAAAACTGGAACAACCAATATTGCGACATTTCTGATTGGGGAATGAAAGTGCAAATGTCAAGTGAAAAAACTTTTGTCCTTTACCTTCCACAAGAGACACGTAAATCGACATTGATCGTCTTACTTTTCTCTCAAGCGCATCCCTTTACCATTTAAATATCATCTCTCTTTCAACTTGTGGAGAAAATATTATTAAGAATATTCTGTCGCTTACGTATGTCTGTTCGATCCGTATTTATCAATTGAATATATATACGCGAACATGCAAGAGCAAATGTCACAACAATATATGAGGACGTATGTATTTTTTTTTTTTTAGAATTAAAGCAACAGGAACAAATCAACTAGGTCTAATTTCTCACTGAGCTAGGAGATATATAGATCGGGAGGAAGTAACATGACATTTGTGAATTGTAAAATTTTTTTATTGTTTATTCAGATTCATATACGAGCGCATTTCGATTACGATCCCGAGGAGGATCCGTACATACCGTGCAGAGAGTTAGGCGTGAGTTTCCAAAAGGGTGACGTGCTCCACGTGATTTCCCAGGAGGATCCGAACTGGTGGCAAGCGTTTCGAGAAGGCGAGGAAGATCAGATTCTGCCTGGTCTAATACCCAGCGTGGCGTTCCAACATCAGTGAGTTATGATTTCTAATCGAAAGAAATACCGACATCTTCGATATATTACGATTACAAAATTTATTCATTTCTCACATTTGTCTCGCAGACGAGAGGCCATGAAACAAACAATAGCCGGCGATAAACTGACGATGCGGGGTTCGAAAAAATCCAGCACATTATTGTGCGCGAAGAAAAATCCAAAAAAGAAGAAACGAAACAAGTTCGGCGGAACCTACAACGACGACGGTTACCCTCTTTACGCGACAACTGCCATAGACGGTAGGTGTGACTTTGTAAAAAAAAAAAATTTATTTACAAATTTTAGTCTCGTGTCCATGCTGATGATAATTCTCTAAAACTCGCAACGTTTTCCTCGCGATATAGATTACGATAGCGAAGAGGTGCTGACGTATGAGGAAGTCGCTTTATACTATCCTCGTGCGGATCACAAAAGGCCCATTGTACTCATCGGACCTCCTAACATCGGACGACACGAACTCAGGCAGAGATTGATGCAAGACAGCGAACGTTTTGCCGCAGCGATTCCTCGTGAGCGTCGTCACATTTTATTTCGTTAGATTACAAAAACATTGATAAATTGAGCTTTCAATTGAATTGAGCGTTTCGTTGTTCTCGACTTCCAGATACAAGTCGGCCGAAAAAGGACTCCGAGGTCGACGGTCAGGATTATCACTTCATTTCACGCGCTCAGTTCGAGTCCGACATTCTATGTCGGAAGTTCGTCGAGCACGGCGAATATGAGAAGGCGTATTACGGCACGTCCGTGGAGGCCATCAGAACAGTGGTTAATTCCGGAAAAATCTGTGTCTTAAATCTACATCCGCAGAGCCTCAAGATCTTGCGAAATTCGGATCTGAAGCCGTACGTTGTGTTTATCGCGCCGCCGAGTCTCGAGAAGTTGCGGCAGAAGAGGATCAAAAATAACGAGAGCTTCAAGGAGGAGGAGCTGAAGGACATAATCGAGAAGGCGCGCGAGATGGAGGACAAGTATGGACATCTGTTCGACATGCTTATCCTGAATAACGACACCGATCGCGCGTACAACCAGCTTCTCACGGAAATCAATTCGCTCGAGAGGGAACCTCAGTGGGTGCCCGGGTCTTGGATTCAGTAAATCGTTCGGTTTTTCACGAAGGGCGCGCTTAGGAACGGGAAGCGCTCGTTTGCACGTGTCTCGGTAGACGGCGATCGGAGTATCCAGTATCGCGATATCTGTTTTGTAAGATAAGTGCTTTTTTCCAAGCGACTATCTGAGCGATAGTATGACGATAATTCGATGGACTGGTTCTTCTACAGGTGCCTGTTACATAGTTTTATGTTTCTTACGCAAGCCTTAAAAATCTCCCCCTCCCCCTCGATTACTGCAATCGTACTACCCGCCTGACAGTCTTCCGCGTGTGTTATTCCGTACTTTGGTGCCATGAATCGACGACGAATCATCAGAAGCGCAAAAACTCGAACAAAAAAACAAAAAAACCAAAAAAAAANAAAAAAAAAAAAAAAACAAGAAGAAAAGAACGAATAAAAACGTATCTTGCGAGAAAAATTCTACGTTTTGCAACTTATGTATAATCCTCGTTATAGACTTTTGCGTTGTTTTTGATATAAGAACAAAAAAGAAAAAACAATTTGTATTTGCGTGCACGACGGCAAAACGTTCTCGGGATTTGGTTTCGTACGCAAACGTATTTCCTGAGTGACAAAAGTAAAATGATCAATTATCGAGTTCCGATCGACGATCATCGATCGAGCTTAAGTTCAAATTAAATACACTTAAAACGAAGTTGCCGCGAATTCATCAATTTCAGTGTATACTTTGGTCTTGAAATACAAAAAAAAACCCCCTAAATGAAAAAAGACGTTCAGACGGAGAGTTTTTTCGAAGTATATTTACGATTATATATTCTTCAGACTGACAAACGGTTAACTATTATTAGAAAAGCGCGAGTGTGTACAAAAAAAAAGTCTTTATCCTCGGTGCGTCAAAGCACATCTGCCAAGCGTCTTTGCTCTTTCTAAGTATTAGTCGTCCGTTCTGCGTGAGGAAACGTACCTGACCCGATGTCTCCTAAGAGTAAAAAGCATTTCTAATTCGAAATTTCTCGCGAGTGATGCCGTGCGACTTTCTGTGAATCATGATGCGTTTTGACAAATTTGTTTGTTTGAAGCTTTTTTGTGTTGGAAGCTTTTTTGCACTTCCAACGGAGAACTTACTTACATTAGATTAGAAAATACAACAAATTTGCAATTAAACATAATTTGAAGAATCTACATGAAAATTGAACGACTTGCGTTATTTGTTGCAAGCAATAAGTCTCAGACGAATTACGAACACTTGCGCGATTAGAGAGTCGCATTGTTTGTCGCTTCGCGTAGCTTTCGATTAGAAATTCTTGGCGATTTTGCTGTTCTAACCAAGACGGAAGCTGTTATTGTTGTAAGAAAAAATGAAATAAAAAATTTCCGAAGCGACGATCCCACACGAGCATAACGATACACATAAATAATTTTTCTTCGAACGCAGGAGGAGGAAAAACGTTTCGCTATCGTCCCGAAGACGGTGAAATTTGACGATGTGTGATTCCACCGTTCGTCCCTCCCGTCCCCTTAGAAGACGATTTCGTGTTTGTTTAGAGAGCAGAAATTCGTGTCTCCAGACCCGTAGAAATCCGTTAAACGCAATAGATTTGATAGGCTCGACTGTGGTTCGGTATAAAAAGCTTTTGGGAATTTTGCGTAAAACTGATTGATTTTTCCTGAGTGTTTTTTTACAGGGAGCGATTATGCTAAACGATAGAGTAAAACGTGTTTGTCTGTGTCGTTGTATCGCTACGAATAGGAATCAAAGATAAAAAAATGAAAAAAAAAATAAAAAAAAAACAAGTAATAATAGAAAAATCATCGGTGACTTTTCGTCGGAAATTGCGAGTTCGGTGAACGCATTGTAGCAAAAGTGTGCGCGCGCGCGACTTACATGTCTTGTGGAAATATTCTTGCGTTAACGATAATTGCGTATTATCGAAAGAAAAGTCTCTCTCTTTTTTGTTTCACGATAAATAATTCTAAGACTCCGGTAAACTCGGCAAAAACAAAAACAAAAAAAAAAAGATGTGTGTGTCGTCTAGAGACTGCGGGCTACTGTGTCGTGAATTAGATCAGCCGTAATGTTAGTCGATCTCCAGAAGAGAAAAAAAAAAGATAGATACACAGAATTCAATGTGAAACAGTTAAGTAAAAGCGGACGCGCAATTAGAATGACGTCTTCAGTGAAAAAAAAAAAAAAAAAAATCATTGTCTCCATTTTTAGCTATTTAAAGTTTCAGAAGAAGCCAATCAATGCATGACGGTTGAATATCGTGCCAAGTATCAAGACCGTGCATGTGCGAAGGGACACGCAAGAACTCTGAGATGTGCCAAATAAATTCTGGATTTGTTTTTCCAGAGAAATCCAGGAAGGGGTTTAAAACAAAAACAAAAAAAAAAAAAAACACAAAAACAAAAAAGTAAAGAGAAAAAATCGTATGCTCAACGGCACCTTAGAATTTGTCATTATACTGATTATGTAAATAATTGTGCACTTGTATAGAGAGAGAAACGAGAACGACGAAAGGAACATTTATGAGAGATAGATTATTCAGATTTATTATTATTTTTTTAATTATTATCTATTACTCGAATTATTATCATTATTATTATTATTACTACTAATCACGCATTGTCATCGTTACTGTGTATATTCCGTGCTCTTTTGTCGAGCGATCATGACAGACAGTTGTTAGCATAATATATACGATCCTCTCATGTAACAGAATGTGGTCGACAATGTATAAGGTATTTGTGTCAAAAAAAAAAAAAAAAAAAAAAGAAAAAAAAAAATCAGCGAATCAAATTTTTGACAGTTTCTCACCTGACAGATCTATACCGACGACTATATATATAATTCCGTCATATACGTTATGATCATTACACATATGATTCTGATTGTCGTCATGATTCTGTAAACGACAATGGTGAAAGTATGCTGTACATTATTATTCTTATAATTATTGTTATTATTATTATTATTATTCTTATTATTAATTATATTAATTTTATGTGTAAAATAAACGTACAATATATATTTCAAAGAGAAGAAAGACATATATATATATAAAAGATATATATATATATTGAAGGAGAAATATATATACAAATGTATATATATATATATATATCGTATATACACGCACATGTATTGCGAGAGTCAAGAGATTATGAAAGAAATCTCGAGAATTATATGTCCCAAAAAGATTCTGATTATAGAAAATAATATATTATTTCCGTTGTTATACAATTGTGTGTATTACCTAATTATGTTAATCTTTTTTGTTCGTTAAGAAAATATTTCATCATTGTTAATATGACGAAGTATATTCTCTCTCGTAATACTTTCTTATTACCATACCCGAAACGTTCCTGTCTTTTTCTTTTTTTTATTTTACGTTCATTATTCAACTTGTTAACAATCAAATTTTATTTATGACAAAAACAGTTCATTCGGTATTAAAATGTTTAGAGATCTTTAAAAGAAAAAAGTTAGCATCATTTTTTTAAATATTTTTAAACGAGTTTTTTTTTTTTAATAAGAATTTTTATTGCGGCACACATTGTGTGATGCATCATCATTTCATCGCACAACGACGAAACTTTGTGAGATATGTTGATTTAAAATTAAATACGTTTATATCAGCAACACGAACATCGTACGTAATATATCGCAATAAACGGCGCCTGTAGCCGGCAGCAATGTCGTCATCAGGCGCAGATGAATGTATATGGTTATCAAGTTACAGGAGCATCCATTTACGCAAGTACTCTATAAATGTATTTTATTATTTTAATCGTTTTCTATATACAAACTCTTATCACAATAAAAAATATCCAATAATATATTATACTAATTAATAATAAAACCAATTGTTTGATTAAAATCAATAACCGATCTTATGAGTTAATTAAATTGAAATAAATAGATGTTTTTTAATCTTTCTTCTTGCAAACAACGAGTTTCAAAATGTAGTTTCTTAAACAATCAAATTTTAATCAATCTTTCAATTTTCTGGACACCGTCGTCTGTGATTTCGCTTGGGTCAGGAGACGACACGTTGATTCGTCGCACCGCCGTCGTCGCTGCTATCGCTGGCTATCACCGGCGTCGCGACGCGTCGCGTCGCTCCGGGGGCGGTGGGTTGATGATGGTGTACTGCGCGCATGTTTCTTCTCCGGCCGAAACGGATCGATGCTGGAAATAGCTCGGCCGCAGGAGAGTACGAGGTGAGTCGCCTTCGCTTTCGGCAGGGCCTTCGCGCGTTCTCTCTCTCTCTCAACACCCGCCGTCGCTATCCGCTGCTCCGTTTTCTCCAGCAAAAAGCAAAGCTTCTTCCGCTCGCGCACATCTCGTCGTCTGCGACGTCTTTGTGTCTGTCTTAATCTTCCGCATCTTCGGCGCGGCTCGTCACCGCCGTCGCCGCAATCACCGTCATCATCGTCGACGTCGTCATCGTTTTCTGTCTCGTCAAGAGCGCGCCGGCTGCGAGTTTCGAGCCACCTCGAGCCGCCGCGACCAAGCCGGGATCGGAGTCGAGCGAGATGACGCGAAAAAAATGTGCATCACATCGACGTGGCTGATGGGGCTGAAATCGTGAGTATTACGTGTTAAACTTGTCCCATCATCGACGTGTGCCAAGGCCGCACCGTGCTCGCCGCCACCCCCGTCTACGTAGCTGTCGCCGCCGCCGCCGAAAGACGTAGGACGAGGGTGCACCACCCCCGATGGCAGGCGGCTATTTCGCACGCTCGCTCGAAATTGATCGCAGAGTCGCTGCTCCGGCGAGCGAGCACCACCGCCGGAATTTCGCGTAGCGTTCGCTTGGATACGGGAACGCTATTTCCGCGAATTTTTTCCGAGATTTTCCGCTCGCAACAGGCAATCCGCGTTCCCAGTCATCGATTGCGCTTCGGAATCTGACGTAATCTGGATTATGCGGATTATTCTTGGATATCGAAACACCGCGGGGGTTTAAATGCGGAAATAGTGCTCCACGTCCGCAAGCATCACGTTCGCAACTAAGACGCAGCATGTACTCGTCGATTCCGAAGGGAATGTAGTTTAGTTCAGATGTAGTTTATACACCGAACTCTTGTGTATCGTAGTTGCACGTCATTGGAGTAGTCTTGCCGCTAAATTTACAGTTCTTTACGCTCTTTCTGTGATTTTGTATCAATAAATAGATGATTTTTGGTAGAAAATAAAAAAAATTAAAAAAAATACTGAGTACGCGAGATCTAGCGTGTCTCTAATTTGATATTCCGCGCATGCCAGGGAGAAGCATCGCCACTAATTGTAAGTCGTGTGCTTGGGCATATGTTCCATTTCCAGATAGCTGTAAGCACATACGCCGCGTTTAATCCTTCTTTAACTCTTTTAATAGCAGCACCAAGCTTTTCACAAACGCTCTATCATCAGATCGCGATCTGATTTCTCACGTAGTCGCCTGAATATGTTCAATAAAGTTCTTTTTTTTTTTTTATCGGAAAGTATTGGAAAAGCGAGAGATTGTGTACAAAACGTTTATAAATATTTTCTTAGCTTTGTAATTTTGGAAATTTCTATTGAAAACGAACGAACGAACGAACGAACTTCAGAATAATTTTTGAGCGCGGCCCGAACGTGAGGTGACAAAGATATGACGCAGTAACTCATCCATCTTTTGTACGGCGATTCAGAGAGTTTCCACACGCGAGAAATGAATGATCGCGGGCACGGCAGTTTGCTCAGATTTTTTCGAACGTGGATAAAATTAGACACACAGCACACTCGTGTGCACGCTCCGCGTGCTCTAGTTCGAAGCGCTTGTTGCCCTTCGCGAATATGTGGCTGACACAGCAATGACTACCGGCGGGGGGGGGGACTTCTATCTAGTACGCGATAGAATATGTGTAATAAGTCTTGGGAGACCTGATCGATCTCGGCGCAGGAAAGGTCATCTTCGGCGGTTTTTGTTTCCTTAGCCCGTGGTCGATTGCATCGCAACGAGAACGCCTAGCTGGACATAGAGACGGGTAGTCCTCCGCTAGCTCTCTTTTTCATCATCATATTCATGTATTTTATTGATTTTTGTTTACGCATGTTTATTTATATATTTCTTTTCTTGTGTGCAATTTCTTGTATATATATTGTATATATATATATATATATATATATATATATATATATATATATATATACGAGCAAGTTTCTTATACAAGTTGAACAAATTGTTATTTTTTAATGCCGCAAAATTTCGCGATATCGAGAAAATATAAATTGAAATTATTTGAAAAATTCACAGATGAAAGAAAACAATTTTAAATTTAATATTTTGTTTTTTTTTAATTATTTAATTATGTACATACAAATAGACTTTTACAAACAAAAAGCAATAATAAGTGTGATTAATTATTACAAAGTATACAAAAAGTTGCGCATCTGTGTTCGCGTTACGGTTTTCTCTTGTATATCTACCTTAAACAGCGCTAAATCATTACTCTTATATTTGAATATACTCGGTATAATAGATGTAAGTTTCTCTTATTCAAGAGCTTTGTGACAGATTTCTGCGACAGAACGTGTGTAATTGACAGGTGAACACAACAGAAAGGGCGTCCGCGAGGAATATCATTTTAGCTACCATACAGACTGTCTTTATGTCGAGACGGTTATATGACGGATGCGATTGGTTATTGAATCGAAATCTTATCAACTATGACCCAATTAAGTTATAAGTAAAATAGACACTTTTATTGAATATCGTCCGATAACGTTTCCGTATTCAGTTAACTTTTTTATCTCATTTTTATTCATCAATTTAAAAAAATTGTTTTAATATTTTATTTAACGCATAATAATAACTTTAAAGTTGTAATTAACAAAGACATAAGTTCAAAGACATCAAATGTCTATACGGAGTGTTTTTTTTTTCATCCAAAAAGCAATAAAGAAATGCTTGCTTTTTGCTTACTTTGCTCCATTTTAAAACATGCATTTTGCAAGCTTTTACTGAAAAAAAAAAACTGAAAAAGGCTATGTGATGTGTCTTCTTATTATTGGATACTTACATTTTCTCTTTTGCTTTTAGTATAACTTGAATGTAACTTTCGCGAAAAAGAAATACATTCCTAATATTATTTTCATCTATTCTCTTCGGCTTTCAAATTTCAATATAATGCCAATGACGGACGCATACATTCGCAATCATCATATATACACTTACTGACAAAAAAATTAAGAAACAAAGTAGTTATTTGAGAACTTTTGTGCACAAATATTACTAAGTGGTTAAAAATTCTGTATGAACCGATGAAAGTAAATTCAATTTATTCCAGAAATGACTCCGGAAATAATTATCGGTGTCTTATTGGTCAGCAATTTAATGTCAAAAATGTTTTGTTTCTTAGTTTTTGTCAGTAAGTGTATACGTATCAAATAATTATTAACAATATAAATAAAGAGTTTTTTTACCGTAAAAATTGACAGAATTTGTGTATTCTGCCCTTATTTCTGCTTCATGTTTCACATATTGATTATATTTTTCATGGCACACACATACACGTATTCTTCTTGAACGTATATACACGTATCGATACGGCACGCTTGTGTTACATTGTAACAGAGCTGTTCAGCGACCCGTGACGAGAACGCAACTACTACAGAAGATTTGTGCATACATAAAAGAGAGTTGTACCACTACAGAATAATGTACAGCACGTGGGCTAAAAGATAGAACGTCACATTTTATTAAGTTTATATTCATCCATCTTTTTCAGCTCACAAGTAAAACTTCTTCTTTTTCTTTTTATCGAGAAACGCGTTTTACTTGTTTTTTTTTTAAGAATTTGCTGTAGAAAAATTGAAAACAAAAATACAATATTGATGTTATTGCCTTCTTTGTAACACGTTGACGATAACCGCTGCGCATCAGAGACGTAATATTAATTAAATTCTTTCGGGACACAAAGTTTAAATTGTGTCCGATTAACGTATGCAAATACGCACATGTGTCGCGCGTATCGTATTAGCTTCTTAGAAGAGAACCTATTCCGGTCGACATGACAAAATGATCTACGTGTATCATGATCTCAAATATTTGCGAAATAAACAAACAATATTTGTAAATTGTTTATTTTTGACTTTCGCATAGTATATAGACGAGTAAGATAAATATGTTTATTAAAATGTAAATTGTGTTCATTTTTTTATTTTCGCATAGTATATAGACGAGTAAGATAAATATGTTTTATGAATTATTATTCAGGAAAATGAAATTTTACATATTCATTTGAAATTTGCATTACATCAGCGCTGGATTTATCTCTGAGAGATACTTAATATAATAAAATTATGTGACATTAAGTAATTTGGTGAAAATATCTAAACGTAAATTTTGATCAAAATATAACGAATTACTCGGCGAATCTAACCTATCGATTTTCTATTTAAAGTCTTAGTCTGTCGCTTTGAACAGGTAATTTGCGAAAAACTTAGTCGTTGATTTGTGGAAAACACACTTTCGAGAGAAAATATTATTTGAAAATATCTTTTATTTTATTCATGCGATTGTTATTTCTGCTTATCGAACGCGACCAAAGCACGAGGAAGAAACACATTCTATTACCGCACCGTGATCGATCGGCCTCTTTTGGCAATGATCCCGCATCGCTATCCCAAGCCAGATTTCTATCCGATGATGTTAGCGATTTAAAACAATGTGTGATTTCCCGTTCAGTAACTCGGACATTTTACTTCGCAGGAGCCTCTCATGCACCACAGTAGGTCTTAGAGGATGCACAAGCTAGCCAAGGGCCTGAAGAAGAAGAAAAAGCCGAAGAAGGGCAAGAAGGGCGCGGAAGAGGAGGAGTTCGATCCAGAGGAGCTCGAGCGTTATCGGCGCGAGCGGGCGGAGGCCCAGCAGAAAGCCGAGGAGTCCGGCGAGTCGACCGGCGGATCCGACGAGTGGAAAAAGTTCCAGGCTTTGACTGCCGGCGTCGACTCGGTCTTGAAGAAGACCCAGGATGATCTCGATCGGATAAAGTCGACTTCGTTCTTCCAGCGAAAAGCGCCGTTGGAAGAGAAGAAATCGAAGGAAGAAGCAGAGCAAGAGGACGCCAAGAAGTCGTCGAAGAAGTGGGTAGGCTTCGACGAGGACGGCAATCCAATTGAAGCCGGACCGCCGGAAGTTGACGGTGGTAAAAAAGATAAATTCGCAGTCAACGAAGACGGATTCGTAGATGTACCGGAGGACGAGGATGAGCAAGAGGATTCCGCTGACGAAGACATCTTCGATACCACTTACGTCGACGTTCTTCAAAACATCGATGTTCAATTAGCTTACATACCGGAGAGTCCGACCGAAGAGGAAACCGGAGACGATCCCTTCGACACTACCAGTGCCGACAAGGTTCTCAAAACAGTCGACAAGAAGGGTAATAAGTTAGTCAGTCTAGGCAATGCTGTTGAGGTGTTATCGGGAAGGATCGATCATGTAAGCAGCTGCAAGATCACCAAGGGAAGACGACCTAGGCTTCAGCAAGATCTATTGTTAGACGATTTTGAAGAGACAGAGCTGCCGCCGACGGAAGCGGTCTCTGCAGAACCGATCAAGGTAGAGAAGACTTTGCTGGATGACGACAGCGATCTTCCCGATATTCCTGTTGACTTAACAAAATTACCACCTGTGTTACCAAGACCAGTTACTCCCGTCACTCCTGTATCTACTCAGGAAAATATAATATCGACAACTGCTGAGAAAACATCTAACGGTCCGCTAGATATCTCAGAGTTTGAAATTTTGAAAGAGAAAACCGTTTTGGAAGAGATTCCTGACTTGGACGACACCGAATTCGATCTAGACGCCGCGCCAGATGAATCAGTTCGTCTCGACGAGGTCGATGATCCGTTTGCAGCGAAAGAACCGGAAACAGTCGATTTTCAGACAGAGATAATCGAAGCTAGTTTCGAAGCAGCTACTTTTGTTGACGAGGCCGATCCGTTTGACACCACATTCGCGGATAACATCCTGCCGGGTAAAACAGAGCTGAAGTTTATCGAGAAAGAACTCGAGGAACTGCCTGTCTCGGAAGTGTCCATATCTCTGACCGATCCTGCAGGTCTTAATAGAGATTACGAGACTGGTTTATTGAAGGTAGATGAAAAACAGAACAATGCTGGTTTACCTAAAAAGGATCTGCTAGGCGGCTCGACGACCGATCTCACTCAGTTAGCGGACCAACCGATCGCACCTGTAGAAGAGATCACTTATGTCGATCCTTTCGATACATCCGCGGTGAAGGAGCTTCCACCTGGACAGACAGAACTCAAAGTTTTAGAGAAGGAATTGCTCGGCGAAAAACCTAGCGGTTATATTGAAGAAGACGATGAGTTTGATCCGAGAAAAGATGAGGTTACCGTAAAAGAATCAAAACCGTCACCTCCCAGACCACCTGTACCAGTTAAACCCGCGTTCGAAGTTAATTTTGAGGGAGATATAAAGGACGAAGCAATACCGACGAAGCTTGAGAGGAAGACTTCCCGTCCAGAAGTTCTTGAACTAGCCCCATCCAAGACTGTTGCGTTTGAGATACCGACGCCATCGAAAAGACTAGATCTTCTCGCGACTACAGAAGAAGAGAAGACTCTACCTTCCAAACCGTTGACACCGTATTACTCGCAGAAGTCGCTCGAGGACGTCTTGCCTGTCGAAGAGGAAGAGGTAGATGTCGATCCGTTTGACACCAGTTTTGTTAATAACGTCGCACCGGGAAAGACCGAGCTCAAGCTCATTGAGTCGGAATTGTTGAGACAGGAACCCAAGTTATCTCACAGTTTGAGCGATCACGACTTCGATCCGAGATCCGCCGCGGAGCCGATTAGAAGACAAAGTGACTTTACAGCCACTTCGGTCACGCCGGGTAACTTGAATCTTGCCCTGCAATCGTCGGTGATACAAAAAGTTGAAGAAGAAGTGATCACTAAGCAGGAACTCCACAAGCAAGAGAGCTTGCTGGATGCGGAGGTCGAAGTCGACGCTAAGCCTCTAACACCTAAAATCGAAAGCAAACCAATCGAAGAAGAAGAAATCTCTTATTCAGATCCTTTTGACACTTCCATTGCGACAAATATTCTTCCTGGCAAAGCGGAGCTGAAAATTTTGGAGAGCGAATTGCAGCAAATTCCCGTGCAACCGCCGCGTCCCATTAATCTACCCGCGGTAGTGTCAATCGTCCCGCCAACAGTCCCGCCAACAGTTCCGGACATCGACGATTTTGATCCCAGAGCGGGCGAGGTGAAGGAATCTAAGGATTTCTTGTCCTTGGACGGACAAGATCCGGGTGATAAAGTGTTGACGCCGCTTCAGAACAAAGATTTCAGTTTGAACGACGACGTGGATCCCTTTGATACGAGCTTTGCTACCATCGAGCCAGGACGAACAGAATTAAAACTTCTCGAATCAGAACTGATGAAATAATATTATCAACTGTTATATCTTCGTATCTTCAGAGTCTTTAGCCTGTTTGTTCGACTATATCTGGGTTTTAACTGTTCAACACAAGTGTTAATGTTGATCTTCTTCTGAAGTTTTACAAAAGACTATTCACTGTGAACTCTCTTACTACTTGTTACATACATCAGTATGTTAAAACCAGACTGAAAGTTCTTCGATCATGCTGACATTAATGGATGGTTTAAGATTGTTCTAAAAGAAATCTGAACATTGAACGCAATTCAAATTGGTTCATATATTCTACTGTAATAGAAATATTACATACTCCTGAAGTCTCTCCTAACATTTCGCGCAAGTTTTACCTAACCTAACTGTCTCGTGGTTACTTCCTAATTAAAGTTCTTAAGTCAACTCAATCATCATGGATTCTAAGGGCGGAAATCCATTCCTAATGGATGATTACGCGACGGAGCCGGAAGGCGATTTGCCTCCGCAAGTCTCCAATCCTTTTCTTCAGGATTTCACTGACACATCGATCTCTGGCGTGGGTGAGAATCCTTTCCTGAACTTCGCCAGCGATCAATCGTACGAACCTCCGGTGTCAGTCGAATCTACCAATCCGTTCGCCTCGTTCGGCATTGAAAGTACCGCTCCGAGCACCGATTTTGGAACGGCCGCTGATATTAATACGCCAGCAACCAACGTCTTCACTAGCCAATCAACCAACATCTTTGTCACATCTGATAATACGGATGTAGATTTATTTGGAACAATGACGACGACGTCGACGACAGAGCAACCAACAACGGTTGTCAGTCCGCCGCAAGAACAGGCGACGGATGCGATTGTTGCGACAGCTCCGACGAAGAACGGAAGACCGTCAAGACCACCACCGCCGAGACCGCAACCGCCACCGGTACCACCACCTGCCAAGAACACGAAGGATTTAATTCTGTCGGTCACCGGAGCCATGGACGCGACTTCAAATCACCTTTTGGATCGCTTGCAAGCGACCAGGACACCCAGCCCCACGCTGATGCATTCTCCGTCACCAACTCCCGAACACAGTTTTGCCGATCTTTTGGATGTCGACAGCAATGTTCCGGATCTGATTCCAGACGACAAGCCTGCAGAACTGCCGAAAAATCAGGACATCATGGATCTCTTCGACGCGCCCAACATGGACGACACTGCAACTTCCATCTTCTCCACTCCTATGACCACAACGAGCACCACCAATCTTGTCACCGGAGTCTCGATGGCTTCTACCGTCAAGCAAGACAATCCCTTCGCGAGCATGGAAGAAGAGACAGCATCTGTAGTTTCGCAGGAGCCTGCTTTTGAAATGGAATATTCAGAAGACGCTCTTAGTAAAGAAAACCTTTCGATAACTTCCACGACTCCTTTCAACGAAATAGAGACGGAAGTTGGAAAAACTGGTACTGTATTGGATCTTGCAGAACCTGCTCCTATGACTCAACCTGTGTCGACAACAGCCGCTGATCTCTTTCAAGGTTGCTTTAACACATTTTGTTTGTTTTTACAAGCTGCAATTGTTTATTTTTATAATTTCTATTTTTCTTTCGTTTACAGAAACAGAAGAAATTTCCACTAGCGCTGACGCAAACTTCTTCTCAATGGCCGATACAACTACAACGACGCCGTTTGGCGTTGTCGAAACTACATCCACACCTTTCGCAACCGCAGCGACCACTCAACCCCTATTCGCTACGCCAGAAGTCACGCAGCCTACTCAAGATGTCTTTGCCTCGGATCTGTTGGGTGACTTCGGAGAACCGGCAAAGGATGTTAGCAGTGGTCTTATTCCCACCAGTCCGATCTCAGCAACGGAATTTTCCGGAACCGAAGTTTATCGACCTGAAGAACAATTGGATAACTTTGCGTCCACGACAAGGGCGATCGAGGACACCGGCGATTCGTTCGACGCTTTCGCGTCCAAGTTCGACAAAGCCGCTGAACCGGAAACCACTACTAGAGATCCTTTCTTGGACGCATTTGGTGGACCGACCGCCATGGATACTTCCAGCGACGGTGAGTGTGGAACTAAATAGGATAAATTGTAAATTTCTGTTTGTGATCTATATTTAATGCGACAATGTTCTTCTTCTTTAGTCTGGGGAGACTCGTCAATAGCTGGTTCGGAAACAGCGGTCACCGGTTTCGGAGAATCTGACGGTTTCGATTCCTTTTTGAGTATGACAGCTCCACCAGATGCGACAGTGAAAAGATCCGAATCCGCGGAATCGGACGAGGGACCAGATTTCAGTGTATTTATCAAGTGAGTAAAATATAAAGATTTTTTTTTCTCTCTCTCATCAGAGATATAAAATTCTTGAAACATTTGATGATAGCGTTTTTATAGAATCTCATTAATCTCTTTTCTAGTTATTTAGTTTAATTACTACAACTCAAAACTGCGATATAAGATATTATTTATTTATTTGTTTTTATTTTATTATTCTTTATATTTGTTGTGTGTTAACAAAACTATCTTTTGACTTAATTTAAGACCGAAAGAAGGAGATCAGATGGGAACGGAAGGTGGGCCAGTACCTACATTAGCTCCGCCACCGAAAAGCCCGCAGGTGGCCGCTTATGCGGATTCCTCGCCGCGTTTCAATCCCTTCGATAAATCCGGAAATGCGCAAGATGCCGTGGTATCCGAAACGGTTCAGGCGGCTGAAATGGCAAGAACAGACTCTCAGGTAATCTCGTTGATAATAATATCAATTTGCTTACATATAAATTAAAGATACATATATATATATATATCATATGTATCTAATTGGAATTAAAATATGTTTATACCAGGAAACTCCCCCTACTCCTTTGTTCGACGAGGACGTCAGCCAGCCTCTCGAGGACTTTCCGAGATCGATCTATACTGGCGAAGGTTGGGAGATGCAGTTGCGACAGCCGAACAAAAAGAAAATAACAGGACAACGATTCTGGAAGAAGATATTCGTCAAGTTGATGTTTCAAGGCGATAATCCGATTCTGCAGCTGTTCAATAATAAAGACGAGAAAGATCCGTTTCAAGAATTGCCTCTGCTTCCTTGTTACTCGGTGTCCGACATCGGCGCCCAGCAATTCGATCAGTACGGCAAAATATTTACGGTGAAGCTGCAATATATATTCTACAAGGAGAGACCTGGCGTGCGACCGGGTCAGGTCACAAAAGCGGAAAGGATCACGAACAAGCTCAGTCAGTTCGCAGCTTATGCTATACAAGGGGATTATCAAGGTGTCAAAGAGTTTGGGAGTGATTTGAAAAAATTAGGTCTTCCTGTTGAACACGCGCCTCAGGTAAACTCTCAATTAATTGTTTTTTTAGTATCTCACACATAAATTATAATTGATTTGATTGAAGATATATTTTATAAAAAAAACGTCGGATAAATGTTTTTTTTTTTTATACCTGTATGTGCAGATCTCTCAGTTATTCAAACTCGGTTCCCAAAATTACGAAGACATGAAACAATTCTCGTGTGCCATAGAGGAAGCTCTCTTCAAATTGCCGGCACACCGGGACCGAGCGTTAAATTACAAAATGGAAGAGGTTCAGATAACGGTCGTGGATGAGCTCTATGTCGAGCAAAACGTGGAAGGTCACGTAGAGAAGCAGATCGCACGTGTTCGTCTTTTCTTCCTAGGATTCCTTTCTGGTAGATATCGCAGATATTGCGATTTTATGTTGCATTGCAATTGTTTTCATTTTTTTTTTTTTTTTCACACACAAAACATTATTCTATATTTTCACTCATTAAAGTTGTGGCCTTCTCTTGCACTCTCCATTCCGAACGCTTTTTCATTCGAATTTAGAAAGCAAACAACATTGAAAATTTCTTATAGGTATGCCTGACGTAGAATTAGGAATAAATGATATGTGGCGACAGGGTAAAGAAGTTGTTGGCAGACACGACATTATTCCGGTCGTAACGGAGGAATGGATTCGCTTGGAAAAAGTCGAATTTCATTCGTGCGTACAGGAGGACGAGTATGAAAAGTCGCGAATAATAAAGTACGTAAAAAAAAAAAAAAAAAAATGGAATTTTATTACGCACTTAATCTATGTATAATAATAAAAACGCGAAAATTTGTCGAGTGAATACTAACACGTTTTAACAATCTCGTCTTTGTTACGCAAGTAGTGCAATGTTCGATTATCTAATTAACATAAACATGTTGCGTTAGTTAATCATAATAAAAATCCCATAAAAAAATTTATATAATTAATCTCCAACTAACATACTCCAAGGTTTAAGCCGCCGGATGCATGTTACATTGAATTGATGCGATTCCGTGTAAGACCGCCTAAAAACAGAGAATTGCCGCTTCAGTTAAAAGCTGTCATGTGCGTTACCGGGAACAAGGTGGGTCTTTACTTTCATAATTGCAAACATATATATACATATATGTAACTATCGCATAATTTAAATAAGATAAGAGAACTGGCGATTTTACATAAGATTTTGTATTTACTATTGTATTTTTCCGACATTCAACGGATTCTTCATCAACATATTCTTTGTTCGCATTTGACCCATTTTCGCGTGTTGTTTAGGTGGAGTTGAGGGCGGATATTCTCGTGCCGGGTTTTGCATCGAGAAAACTGGGCCAAATACCGTGCGAGGACGTGATGGTTCGCTTCCCCATACCCGAGTGTTGGATTTACCTGTTCAGAGTGGAGAAGCATTTCAGATACGGTTCAGTGAAATCGGCGCACAGAAGAACCGGAAAAATTAAAGGTATCGAGAGATTTTTGGGCGCGGTCGATACGTTGGAACCGCAGCTGATGGAAGTCACGTCCGGCCAGGCGAAATACGAACATCAGCATCGCGCTATCGTGTGGAGAATGCCGAGATTACCAAAAGAGGGTCAAGGTATTTTATCTGTTGTTTAAATTATTCCAGTCAAATGACGTAAACTGTACGTAGAAAAATTAAACCCCCCCCCTGTATATTCATTCATATTCTTATTTTATAATTAATGTTAATATAACGTAGAGAGAGAAAAAAACTGCAATTTTCCATCATATTTTTGTAATTTTATTTTCATATATTTTGAGATATTAAAAAGCCCAACTTTCTTACGGAAGTTCCAATGGTTAGGTAATTTAATGAATGCGGAAGCGGGCTTTAATTCCTTTCTTCTAAAAGTGTGTAAACACCGCGCGAAAATGCGTCTTAAATATATCGGCCTGTTTAAATTATCGCACAGACTGCAGGTTTGCTGGCTCTGCTCCAATTTCGGTTATTCGCGCGGTTATTTCCAGGCGCGTACACAACACATCAGTTAGTCTGTCGTATGGCTCTCACTTCTTACGACCAGATCCCCGATAATCTCGCGGAATATTGTTACGTGGAGTTCACGATGCCGGCGACACAGGTGTCCCACACGACCGCGAGGAGCGTCAGTCTTCAGAACACCGACAGCGACGCACCTCCGGAGAAGTACGTTCGAAACTTATCGCGTCACGAATACAGGTACGCGTTTTTCAAGATCATATCAAGAGATATGAGATATTATAAACTACGTTATGTATATGTAATGGCACAAAAAAAACTGTTTCTTATTTAAAAATGTTTCTTAGAGTGGAGATCGAACATACGCAGGGAGAAGGACCGGGTGCTTACGTCTCGGCGACGTTGGCAAAGAAGATTCCGGAAAGCACGCCCGAAACTCACAGCGAAGTGTCCGACACGCCAGCCGACTCGGATTCCGATTCCTCGGAATAATGAGAATGATCGGTCAACGTCAATCGATCGCTCGTGTTGTAATTAGCATCAAGAGGCGAGAGAGACAAAGAGAAAGGGAGAAAAAAGCAGCTAGAAGGAGAACGCGTTACATAAATTGGTGTAGAGAGTAATTGCACGGCCGACTCTAGTCGTTTAAGAAAGAGGTGAACATAGGTACTATAACGTGTGTGTATGTTATTAATCTGTATACAGAGAGAGAGAGAGAGAGAGAAAAAATGCGCGCGAATCGGTCGTAAGAGCGCGTTTCAACATTTGTTTGTGTTTTTTTGTTGATCAGTTGTTAGTTAATGAACAATTTAAAAGCAAATCGAAGAACGCAAACGCTCTTTCACCTAGGTGAAATGTGTTGATAAATAATGTTTACATCACGCGGATGAAATAAATGTTCAAATTGCTTTTCAATTGTTAATCAACATCAAGCAGGTGATGAACAAAATCGAACCGTGTAAACGCGCCTTAAGATATGTTTCGTAAGTCGCCGATGGTTGGTTGTATTAAACGGCAGGTAATCGTCACTTTGAAACTCTCTGAACTTGTTACGAATACTGAATATAAAAAAAAAAAAAAAAAAAAAAAAATAGGAAAACGTTGAAAATTCAATTTCTAAGCACAACACTTCGACGATGGATAACACCGTTACCTCAGTTAAGTTGATTGACGGTAATATTCGCTAAAAAGGTAATTTGAAATTGAGCTACCAAATTATTGTTACTTATTTATTTTATTTCGCGAATTCGATTGCCGTTATTTTTACTTCCGATACTCGATCTCCGATCGGTGGAAATTCATTTTCCAATTGCAAGATAATTTTACGAGCGGGCGATTCGCGAAATATTTCTCTGTCCGCATTCGCGCGCAACATAGTCATTATTACGACAAGTAAGTAAAAAATAAAAAACAAAAAAAATAATTCGAAAAGGAAGGACAATACCCAATACCGTTTTTCTGTTCTGCTTAGCCCATTAAGATGTTAGAACACTCGTGATGAAAAGCTTTGTGCTCATGATACATATTCGTGGTGTGTTTTAAAAGACTCATTGATATGTATTCTTACAGACGACTGCAGCGTTGAAACTCTATTGTTGATGAGAACAAACGCGCATTGTGCACTTTCTTAAACAGTACAACAACAACAACAAAAATAAATTAGAAATAAATTTTTCAATTAGAAATTATATTTCAATCTTTTTAAGCGTCATGTCATAGATCTTCTGATTTGTAAATTAAATCAAGATTTGTATTATAGAAATTTGTATTATAGAAATTCAAAATATTTTATTTTTCGGAATATTTTGAAGTTTTGTTTGATTATATATATATATATATAAATATACATCTTTAAACGCACACATCTCAACACAATCACAGTCACGCAGCAGAAGTCTCATAAGACAACATTGTCAAATATTTGATGAGTTAGATAATAATAAACTTAAATATATCAATCGAGGAAAGAAGACACTCTGGCTATATCACGTCGTCGCTGTAATCAGAAGGCAATGATTTGTTAAATATCGTTATTTGTTTTATAGACGCGATGCAAGCATATCTCATTGTTTGAGCTTATAGATGATCTATGCATAATGTTGGCTAGTAGTAATCTGTGGCTGGCAACATAAAATAGATATCTAATTATTGATCAACAGTCATGTTTACTCATGCATTATCCATCTTTTAGAACAACGTGTAGATAACAATAATAATAATAAAATAACGTGAAGTACCGGTATTTCTATAATAAGAGTGTCTGTTGTGTGTATGTATGTATGACTCTGATGTGTGTGTGTGTGTGTCTGTGTAATGGATTTCAAAGACTGTATGAGAGTCTAATAAGAGTCTTTAGGAAGTGTTAACAGTACGGATCGTATCGGACAGTATCAGATAGATTGTAAATTGTAAAAGCGTTTCGGGGGGGGGGGGAGAGATTTCTGTTTCGTTATCGTTTTATTTTCATCCTTCTCTCTCAATCCACACGTTGACAATTCGCCCACTTTGCAGGCAAGCTAAGCTAAAAAAACCATGTACAATAAGTAGAATTAAGTAACTGATAGCAGTGCTAACACACACAGCTGTTATTGATAGAATAACAAGAAATGAGAATAATTAGGGATTGTACGCAAAAAAAAAAAAAAAAAAAACTAGAGAGAAATCTTTTGACAGGTTCTCTCTCTCAATCTGCACGACAGACCAAAAATAAAATGCATCACTCTCCGTGAAAATTGTAGTCTAGAAAATTTTTGTTTTATTATCGTTTTATTTTGATATTTTATCGATCGGCATGCTGACATTGCCGACATGCAGGCAAAAGCAGCATTCAAATAAAGCTTAATAAACCAAAGAATAGATAAGAAAAAAAACATAGGATTAAGTCCTGTAATGGCTGTACGTCAACAGCTAATGATGGGACACCAAAACTTAAAAATAATTAGACTTTAACAGAGAGAGAAATATCTGAAGAGATATTTCTGTGTAATAGTGTATATATAATAATATATAATAATACATATAATTTATAATAATTTGATTAAATTTAAGATATCTTATACATACAAATCGGGCTGAAGAAAAAAAACGCAAGTTTTATTTATGATAAGTTTTTTGTTTCCGCGTTCTTATCCTACAGAGGCAAAAGATAAAAATTGTAGTTTAGAAGATTTCTGTTTTGTTATTGTTTTACTTTTTATATTGTGTGCGATCGGCGTGCTTTGTCAATATATATCAAAGACACGAAACGCCGCAGTCAAGACTAAATCGAAAGATCGATCGAAAGATAGATTTGAATATCTACTAATGGCTGTATCGATGGCTGGTATCAACAGCTATCGAGATAGGATAGCAAAAATTAGGAACAGTTAGACTTCGTATATAAAAAAGATTAGAGAGAAATCTCACGCGAAGAGGTCATCCCCTGTAATCATGTACTAAATACGTATGATCTCTAAAATAATTACAAAAAGTAACTTTATACGTAAGGTATCTATATAAAACAATTAGAGAAAAACGTAAGTTTCAGTTATGTTTGTAATTTTTTGTTTTCACGTTCTCAACCTGCACGACAGGACAAAAGAGTTGATTCTAGTCCATAATAGTTAAGAAAGTCGTACGATACGGACGGACATGTTCCGACGATCGCACGCTAGGCGGATAAGGTTTAGACTAAGGAAATTTGAAAATTGTATTTTGTTAAATGTAACTTGTAATAATATCGCAGAAACAGTTCGGCGTAAGAGATCGAGCACATCTGTTAGTTGTTGATTGCCATTCTGATCACCGACGACGTGTAGTTAGATAGTTCTCTTGAATGTGGTCTCTTATAATTACATATGTTTTGCGAAAAACTGACGCGACAAAAAACGCTAAATTATATTTTAAGAGACAAAGGAAATAGTATATTTTATAAGAAATATACATATATATATATATAAGAGAGCCAAATAAAATCGATACAACATCGTCTAAAAACAAAACTATTATTTTATCTCTTATACTAAAACTGTTATCAAATTAAATATCAATCATTATATTAATAATTATTAAATATAAGTTGTTGTGTACTAATTTTTACATTTTTCAAATCTATGTAAATTCATTATGTGTCAACAGATTGTTTTGAAAAAAAGATACATCTTCGTTTTTACAGCAATTAAAAACATTTGATGTATTTTATTGCCGATTATTTTAAAGAAATGTGCGCAAAGCGAAATTCACGAAAATCTAAATCGAATTTAATGCTCCTTCGCTCGTTTAAAACAAAGCACAAAGCTTTTCGAGCTATATAGTGTCAAAGTTTATTTTGAGTTTGATATAAATCTTGAACGGACTTTGGGCAAGATTTTTCTCGCAAAAAAGCTTGCACCAAGACGTGACGTTTCCAGCTCGTGATCTCAAAATATGCGTAAATCGTACCCGTCGTGCGATCCAGAACGGCGTTCGTGTATCTAACAATAAGCAAAAAAAAAAAAAAAAACTGCATAAATACAGTTAAACGTTGCATGTATAAATTTTAGGAAAGGATAAATAAGCTTAGAATAAGCGTCGCATGTTTGCAAGTAATTTTGAAAAAAAGAGAATGTGTGAGTAAAGAAGAGGGAAAATTATGTGCGAGACTTATGAAAAAAAAAAAAAAAAAACAATGAGGAGAGTTCGATTATACAATGTAAAGAGGAAGAGAGGAAGAAAAGTCGATACTTTACACATGTTACTGTGGTTCTATATCCATGTTTGTCTCTTTAAAAATAGCTTTTCTATCTCGAAAGAAAGGAAAGACTTAAAAGAACACACACACACAAACACAGCAGTTCAGGAGAATGTCATGAAAAAAACAAAGTGTCGAAAAAAACAATCTCTCTATTCTACACTTTACGAAATACGATGCATTATATAATATAACTCGTTACTTTTATTTATATATATATATATAACTGTATTTTAATACAATCACGTAATTTGTTAAATCCTAAAAGGCTCATCATAGCGCTAACGAATACATATAATTCGAATTAGTTTTGTGAAATGTGATGGTATTCTCTACTTCTGTAAAAAAAAAACAAAAAAAAAAAGAGAGAAGCGTAGCTTGATGTTAACTATATGTAATATTGAAAATAGACACATTTTTTTTGTCTGACGAGATTAGCATCACGATCCCCCCATTTCAATATACATATATATACATATAACGTGTCGTGTGCGTATTCGATCGACATCCTCGAAAAAAAAGCATTATTTATCTCCATATGCATTGTAGAAAAAAAAAAAAATTGTAGACGATATATGTATAAACCCTGTTGACTCAACTTGGCACACACACACACACACACACAAAAAAGAGATACAATTGTAAAGAAAATAACAAGCCGTAGATTAACAAACATAGCCGTTGTCCCTATACCATTAATTGAAGAAAATAAAAAAAATGTTCTGTACAGGTGAAGAAAGTCTGTAAAGATAAAAAGTCTAGTCATGCTTTTTGTGAGAAACGATATATAATACTTAGCAAAATAAGGAGAAACGAAAAGCGGAACACGTATAGGTATTCGCGCGTGAGAAGAGGAAGAGGTGCGTGACATGGATGAAAGAGATCAATCGTGTGTGTTCCTTTGATTGTAATATCGCTTCTTTTTTGTAGGCTCTCAAGCGCGCGCGAATCGCCCTTAAATGAAATCATCGCGAGGACAACAGCTTCGTTCCAGCTTGCGCTTTTGACTGTGCGAATGTATGTGCAATAAAAGCAACTAGAAAAGAGCTTTGTACTAATTTTGCAAAAAAACAATATATATATATATATATACACACGCTGCTAGCTGCGCCGTTCTCGTCTAATCGTATTCAATCCGCTGTGCGATTTTCTAGGCAATAACTAAACACACGTCGAGAGTCTTGCCGAGTCAATTTTTTGCGGACGCGTTTGTGTCTGTTTTATTGAAGACCAAGTTGTCACAAGAAAACTTTGCCAAAGATAATTGAATTTCATGAAAATGTGTTCAGAGTGCGCATAGGTCCTTGAACTGTCAAGATCTATCAGGATCGAAACGTTTAAAATTAAAAACACGCATTATTGATTAAAAAAAAAAAAAAAAAAAAGAAAAAAAATTACTGATGCAATCTCACGTTGCTTGTGACAATTGAACGTTATAGCGGATGATAACATTTAAGGGTTAATCGACAAGTAGTTAATAGTTTATTCAACACGCCAACACACAGCGCTGAGATGAATGTGTTCCATCGTGACAAATAGTCCTGTATTTACAAACATGATCGAATAAATAACTTAACATTACATATCGTAACTCAAAGCTTTTTATAGAGCAGCACACACACACACACACACGCGAGAGTTTCTGCGAATCCGTAATTGTGCGATGTCGTACATCGTCATACGTACCAATATTGACCAATTTTATTAACGAGACATATTTTTTTTTTTTTTTATACGCGAACGATGTCTCTGTCCGCGAAATATGAAAGTAAAAATCCAATATATATATATATATATATTACACAAGTTTAATTTAAGTACATTCTATTTAAAGCCAGAAACTTTCTTGTGTGCTTTCAACTGAAAGAGATAGATCAGAGAAATATCCTATTTAAAAAGTATCTTACAAATAATAATAATAATCAAATACGCGCAAGAGAATACGTTGTTGTTCAAAAAATTTCTTCGGATAGAAGTTAACAAAAAACTCTCTAAATTACAAAAGAAAATACGACAAGTTACTGAGAATTTCGATTTTCTATCAAGAAAAATCTAAACACACAAAAAAAATCTGAACAAAACTCATTAAATTAAACTTTCACTCTCTCGTTGTCAGAGCACAAATGCAAGAGTGGATGCAACGTAACTTACAACAGGATATTTTGTATGTATGTCTATATACTATACGCTAAAAAAAAATACGCTAAAACGAAGTGCACAGGAAATAGGAGAGCAAAATACAACAGGTTTGAGCTGGATAAAAACTCTCTCAAAACAAATTTTGTTTTTGAAGAACAGCGATCACGATAGTTCACGTAAATCTCGCGTTTTGAGGTGGCGAGCGTATATACGCAATACTTGCTGAAATGTTGACGTTGAAGCACGAACCCATAGATTAAGTAATGATATGTGGCTACGGGATATTTATGGCGATATTACCCGTAATTCGTGCGATTATTTCTTATCCGAGGACTGACAGTGTTCTATTGTTCACGAAAAATCAAATGAGTGATAGAACTACTACAGCCTTCAGGTAAAGTGTGTGTACATTTTTCCTATACGAGTCCGCAAATTAACGAAAATTAATCACAGGCGGATTGTGTATAATGTGTAGAGAGTGACGTAGAGAAAGATTTTTTGTTTTCGTTCCGGTTTCTTGATTTGTTTCAAACACCGCACCGGATATTCTTCGAGTATATCTTCGTGCGTGAATAATAATAACAACAACAATAATTGCTCTTGCGAATATAAACGAAGAAAATCTAGAGTATAAAATCTCTGATATCTCATTAGCTTGTGAATACATGCGAATATGTGCGCCGCGTACATACAACTGCGTTAAAGTTAATGTTACTTTAGACGCGTAACAACTGTCACTTTAATCAGTAATGTAATGTGGTGTGACGTACACAAACGGTAGAAGCGTATCTTTTCTTTGGCACGTATATAATAATTTGTAAGTATGAAAGGGAGAACGAAAGAGAGAGTGACAGAGAGAGAGAGAGAAAAAAAATAGAGAGAGAGAGAGAGAGAGAGAGAGAGAGAGAAAGAGAGAGAGAGAAAAAAGCGTAACAGACCACTTTTAAAGGCAGAGACGAAATAAGTGTAATACTGTTAGCTAATGATACCAACGATAAATTCTATGTATCGATAAATAATATAACATTGTTTAAGGGATGATAATATATCAAGCACGTCTGAAGTTGTATTTTTCCCATTATAACGATTGTATATCACCAAGAAGAAGTGAAATATCTTAAAGCATTTCCATGCCAACACTGATTGTTCGCTTTCTTCGCAATCATCACGTAAACATCAACGTTTGTTGTTCGCGGAAACGTCTAAATTTTTTGTGTAACCTTTTCATATACTCTCCGTTTTTTTTTTTTTTTTTTATTATTTTCTACATTTAAATTACATAATATATACGCGACCGCAAACACAGTTTCACGCTCGATCATGCAACCTCGCGCAACGTTCCTCTAATCTCATTGCATTTTCCGTAAGTACATATACAATAAGATAAGAACGTGAAACGTTAAATATACATAACCATATATACGCGACACGACGTGTGTCTTATGTAACCTCTCATTTCCTTGTGACCGCTCCTTTAGTTGATACATTTTTTTCTTTGCGCACAACGCGCGCAACGTGTACGCAAGGAAATTTGATTTCGCATTTTGCGGTTTATCTCGCATGTTTCTTTCCCTTTTAAACATGACAATTGTTGTCATACACGCGCGCGCGCGTGTGCGTGTGTTTGGGCGTATTCAAGATTTTGTTGTAACGTTTCAATGAATTGCGACAAATAGCTGGAATCTCGTCACATCTGTATTTTTTTTATTGTGCGCATCATGTATCTAATAATTGCGCTCACGAATTATTCAACTATTATCCGAAGTAAAAGTTAAATATTATTAAACGACGATTTCGAAGTAATTTTTAACACAATTAATCATAAAAATAGTTTAGCGCGCGTTATTTCATTTATTTCGAGATCATGTCTTCACTGTTGAAAGTGAAGTTCAGGCTTTTCATTTATTTGACTTTCACATTTGCTGCGTGAAAAAATGAGATAATTCTTTTTTTATGTTCTTCTTAAAATTAGATACTTCTTTCTTCAAAAGCTCTTTTTTATTATGACACACGGATAATTTAAAGTTTGTCAAATTCACTAAAAAAAAAAAAAATACCGGAAAATTTCGGCGTTAATTAAAAGTGATTGCGTTCTCTTGTGTATTACATGTGCGGCGCATTATCGGTAGAGGCGCTGCTGATAAAGACCCCGTTCCCCAGGCGGTGCGTTTGTACCACATGACCATCGTCATCGCGCACGGGTATCGCGCGCGCACGCGCGATGTGGTCGATAACGTTACACCGCCGCGATACCGCCGCCTTCACCACCGTCGTCACCACCTCCACCGTCGGCCGCTCAGCTGTTTCTGTTTACTAAACAAAGGAACCAGTTCAACGCTGGATGGCGAACGGCACGTCTGCCGCGCACGACACCACTCCGCACGAGACATCGACGACGACGACGCACGTCGGAGTTCGCGCGACGCCGTGAATTCGCGACGCGAAAAAACCACACGCGCGGTAAAAGATTTATCTCCGCTCGCGCCTAGGACGCTCGTCCGAGGAACGAATGCGAAGGAGATAACCCACTGTGCGGTGCGACGACTCCGACGACACCGCGGTTGAACGCGCGCGGAGCGGCCGTGCGAAAGGTGGACCCCGAAAGAGTTGACGCGCAAACATAGTGAGTAAAAATTTTAAAAAGCGCAACACTTTTGGGAGACTTGGGAAATTCCCGCTGTCTTCCCGTTCGTCTTCTTCTGGGTAAGTTCTCGACACGATTTTCGACGCGCGTCGAAACATCCCTTAAGGGATGTACCTGTATATATATATATATACATATTATTGTCGTCTCTTTGTCGACGCGCAACGGAGGCTTCCGCGCTCTGCGCCATACGGAAGTCGTGCGCGACGATTGCGCTCGACCGCGAGTCCCGTCACGCTTCTGCGACACGCACGCAACGCGACGATTACGTTCGCGTTTTACGCCGCATTTAGATATCGTCGCGTAATGTAAACGACAACCTCGCAGCTCAACGAGAAACAGAGAGAGAGCGCGTCTCTCTCTCTTTCTGGGTTTTTCTGCCACGAACCTTTTGTCTGGAAAGGTTGGGCGATATGGATCCGACTCTGTTGACACCAATCGACGCATGTGTAATGCATTACAAGGCTTTTCATGCAAAACTCTCCGTGAGAGGCTTTTTTCGACGCGCTTTTAGCGCGTTGTCTGTGAGAACGGACGGCGACAACTTAGCGCAGATTGAACGCCCGCGGTTTTTTTTGTAGGAAGCGATCGCGTCTTGTTGATTGTACATCCGCCGAGCGGTATCAACAGTTAGATCTAATTGCGAGATGCCTATGGCGGGAAACGAGTAAAGTTTTACATTGTGCTCTACAGAGCGATTCAATTAACATCGGCGCCGCTCGCGCTTTTGTCGCGATAACTGACGGATAAAACAATAGCGATGGAAAGAAAAAGTAACGACAATTGTTCAAATCCATCAATTATTGCATCGACATGTGCTGTTCGTACAGTTGCGATTGATAGGTAAATATGTGAATAAAAGCTTCAAAGAGACCCAAGCTGTGACTTGAAGAGAGAGAAATTTATTATTATTATTATTTTTTTTTTATATAACGAGAACAATTACACGGTCTCTCGTTAACTCGTACATAACTCGTCAATCTTTATTCACGCCATTGCACTTAGCAACTTACGCAACTTGAACGAACGAACGCGCTTACGTTGGCAAAAGCGTCTCTAAACGTCCCGATAGTCGATTGCATAAGTCCGGATTTCAACGTGTCAGCGCTGTCCTTCTGCGCGAACGATTGTCTAACAAATCTTACGACTGCAATTCGCCGCGAGAGAGAATACAAGAAATACATGTGTGTTTACACCGCATCACAACCTTGGTGGCTTGACAAAATTACGAAGTCGAGATAGAACATCAATTTCCTGTGCATATAATTACGAATTTCGACAGTTTCTATTCTGATGCAATTTGTCGAGAGAATCGACTTGTGTATAAACAAAAATCCATATATAGTATGTAAAACAGAATTATTGAAGTTAGTCTGGCCAAATTATATTACACAGAGAAATGTTAAAAATAATAAACTTTTTTTGCGTTATTTAAAATAATTTCTCTTCTGAAATATTACCCCCTCGTTTATATTGTTTCTACTTTAAAAAAAAAAAAAAAAAAAAAAAAAAAAAAAAAAAAAAAAAGTGAAAGCTATGCACAAAAGAGACTCGACTCGTTTTGAGCCATCTCTCAAAGAACACATTTGCATGCAACAAATATTTACTACTTTGAGATTCGATAGTGTACTCAAATTATTTTGACATTTACGACGCAATCGACAACGCGTCATTTCGAAACGCGTAGTTGTCTTAAAGCCCGCTTGAGATCTAATCAGTTTCACGACCCACTGACAACACTCCTTTCATTCGCGATAATTTAATGCTTTTGTGCAACGGAGTCTTCGCGACGCATTAAAGAATTTTTTTTTGCATTATAAATTCATTCATTATAGAGATACGTGTTATGCAAATGAGAGAAGTATAAACACGCGGATGTTGAAGAATAATGTTTCGATATAGACGGTGTTTTATGAGTTTACGAATATTTTTCAGGCAGATTTTATCGATAAAAAAAACAAACAAAACAAAACGCGTCTGCGTCGTGATAAATCGCGTGATGAATAAATCATCAGGACTCGAAGAGCTTCCTTGTACATATTTCACAGCGTGTAATCTCCCATTTGTATACGTGCATAAATACGCGTATAAAAACATAAAAGTTTAGAAATTACAAAAAAAATTAGAAGAATAAATTTAAAAAAATATCTTATTGATAAAACGATATTAATGTGAATTACTTTGTTATTATTTTATCAAGTAGTTTTCTTAACTTCTTTGACTAAGTATAAACTTTAACGTGTCAATCGAGTCAACAAATGTTTATTTTTCATCAGTAATAGAGTCGAGTTTCCGAACAAATTGCAGATTACACACGCAACTAAGATAATTTATTTTGTTAATACACATCACAGAGAAATGTGTACACGCACCGATACAAATTTTCCGTTCACCATGGCGTGACTTTGTAAGATTTTCTACCGGATGAATATACGAAACTTCCTTTTCGCGGTAAAGAAAGTGGATTCCGCGTTGCTCCGGCTCCTTCGAGCATTTCTGCAGAAAAGCATCTGTTTGTAAAGTCGCGATGTAGACTGTAACGGGAGTGAAAAATTGAATTTGAGAAAAAATAAGTTAAACCAAAGAGAAAAGATAAATCTGCGAGAGCGGAAGATAGATAACTGCGAATTTGTCAAATACATCGTATCGAGAATTATAATCGAAAAACAAAAAAAAAAAAAAAAAAACCAGAGCAACATACTTCATCAAATATTTCTGACAATAAAATACTAATTATTTTTATTGCATCTCTTATATCGCGAATTTTATGATGTTTCAATATCGTTTTCCTTTTCAATAATTCTCAATAGATAACGACGCTTTCATCGTGTATTCGTTTGTTGAATTCTGCGCGTTTGTAACCGATATATTTGACATTTCTCGATGCATTGTCACGTGTATCGCTCGGATAAAGCCACCACTGATCTGTAACACACAGCAGTAGGCCATTAAAACGCACAGCTAGCTTGTGTGTTTGAAAGAAGGGAGAGAGGTATCTCAGAATGCGTTCTAGTGAACGGTCCATCCGGTACACACTAGGTGTTCCAGAACTATTAACGCACACGGACTTTTATTGTCTCGTAAGAAGAAAATAAAAACATTCGAAAGAAAGAATAAAACAAACTTGATTAAACAAGAGGAAAAGAAGTATAACGTAATAATAATTGGTAATAAATTTAAGAATGTTATCTGAATTATAAATTTATATATTTAACATGTGAGAATAGGTAAAACAAGTAAATATTAAAGTCGATACGTTTAGTCGAGCCAATATGTTTAATCATATGTATGTATATTTATTTAAACAATATATATGTATATAATTGAACATATTGACTTGTGCAATTTTATGTATACATATAATTATATAATTTATTTTTTTTCTATTAAACATGTAAATTAATACATGTGAGAATTCGAATTAAATTTAATATTAATATGATTATACACATTAACATTAATTTCGAATGTCCACGTGTATTAATTTACAAGTTTAAGAAAAAAATAAATATATGTATGTAATTGCACGCGTACATCCTGTTCGTACCGCCTTTAATACTTGGTTGCAATGTGCAATTTTCACGAGCCTTTAAATCGTTGAGATAAAACAAGATCTTGATTTTTTTCAGGCAATTTCGCGCGGACTGTATATCGTAATCTCGGCTCTACAATAGCGAAAGTGGTTTAATACTACGTGAATCCGTGCTAACTGCGCGTGCATTAATTGTCAAAGTTTCATTGAAAAAAAAAAAAAAAAAAAATGGAACTTAGATTTATCAGACAATTTATCATCATTTTATAGCTGAAAAACTGCTTTTTTGTTAACACTCTGTAAGGTATATTTCTCTTCTGTTGTCAATGCCCGCCGCTTTCTCACACACATCGGTTTAATTGTCGCGCACTGATGCGAGACGCGTTTTTTTAAGAATCAAAACGAACAAAGAGAGAACGTCGACGTTTTTCTGTCTGACGTTTCTATCAGCTGCGTTTGCACAACGATGAGATAAGCAAAATTGCTTATCATCGTTGCCTCAACGTATATTATTGATAATATACAGAACATTTGTAACGCAAAATCTCGCAAAAATAAATCACTTCTAAACAAAAAAAAAAAAAAAACAGTTGCATAAGCAAATGTTTCCAAGCTGCGGTTGCAAATTGCGTATTTAATAAAATAAACTCGAACAATTATGTGAGTCACACGAATAGTGTCGCTCCGTTCTCGCTCCGCGTCGATCAAATAAAAAAAAAAAAAAAAAAAAAATGCAACAACTCGCTCCTCCGTGTGCGAGGTCTGTGCAACAAAGGTGTGCAGACCACGCGGCGCGCGCAAAGGCGCGGGGAGAAATAATATGTATATAGATATACCGACACGTGCATTCACAATGCGCGCTTCTCGGGTCGCGCGAACGGAGAGCGCGCGGTAACCTTGAGCAAGTGAGTAATATTCCGCATCTCTCGGCGTCATTTGCGCAGCAGAGGAGGAGCCAGCGAACTTTCGTACATACAACGCGCCGTTTCTTCATCAGGTTTTGCACGTGAGGCGGAAAAGTGGCGTCTCGCTTCGATGCGCGTTCGGCGCTTTTATTTCCCGTTTCGCGGCCGGTGAAAGGACATTAGGCCGCGCCGGGCGTAAAGCTCCGATCTTGCCTAATCCCGATGTTGTTTCTCATTTCGGTCCCGTCCCGCAAAACGGTCCCGATATCTTGGGAGATGAGAGAGAAGAGAGAAAGAAAGAAAGCGCGACAACGTTTAATCACGGGGCTCTGCAGCTGTGACGAGCATTGTCGTTTCCTCTTGCTCTCTCTTTTTTCTTCGTTTTTTTTTTTTTTTTTGTAGCTTATCTTTTTCTGCGAATGTCTCACAAATTGCTGATTGAGTTTATTTTACTGCGACGTTTGCAGTTTACACAACACGCCACTGCTACTTTGTATTTTCTTATGCGACTACAGTCGGCGCACAAATAGACGATTTGCGACGACGTGAAACGAATATAAAATCTTACTACACGCGAAAATCTTTTATGTTCAACCTCGATTCCGTTTTTAAATTTTGTTTTCAAGTTTGAAGGTTTATTGCTTGAATTCTCGTCGTTAAACGCGAACTTGAATTTATTATCATGCTGCATATTATTCGCGCTTTTACGGTGTCGACCCTGAGATTTCCCGAAAGACTATGAAAGCGCGAAAGAAGTATCGAAGGATAAATCGGTTTAAAGATAGATGGACTAGCGAAATTCGAATTAAGAATGTCCAAACAAAAGACACGCAAGTTGAAATCCTGCGTGTCATAACAATAAAAAATAGGAAACGAATTTATATGAAGTATAAGCAACTTATGAAATATGGTTTAAATTTAAAATAAAAAATAAATGAGACCGGCGTGATTTAAAGAAACTTCAGGCTCTGAATTCTAATAAGAAAATACGAAATAAAGTCTTAAGAGCCGCTTTTGCAGGATGTTGTGCAGAAATATGTAGTATAAAAAATAAATGGTTATGAAATATGGTTTAAATTTAAAATAACTAAGGCAAATTTATGTATATATTACAAAAAAGTATATTTGTTTTATTGTATAGAGTTTGTCTTTTTTTTTACAAAACCTCAATTTTATTAATTCGCGCAATAATTTATAAATTTTTAACAAATTTATAATTTAGCGTATTAATAATTATACAATTATTTTCTCTTGATATAATTGTTTTTTTTTCACAATCTCTTCTGTTGGTCGTGATTGACAAATAAACGTTATCTTTAGTGAGATAACGTTTGTGTTTTGTAGATAAATTTTTACAAAACAATTATCAGAAGGTCGTATCTTTTCCGTCGCTCGGCGCGTAAATGCAACACGACTGACCCACTGCTCCAACGATTCTGTCTGACATTTCGTAACCGTCACCACACTGTCATATATTTAGCGTTACGTTACGCGTAGCCACCGCGGGAGAACGACACAGCTGTGGGCTTTATTAGTGCCGTTCATGCATTACGGCTCAGCTGATTGTCAGCTGCTGTCCGTAATCGTATTCGCTATGGGTCTGTCAATGATGTTTCCTTGTACAAATAAAACAATGTTGTTCCGTTCTTCCTGTAGATGATCATTCAAATTCCTCCGATAAGAATCAATCTTATAATTCAGTGCAGTTTTTTTTCTGTATTTTTTGATACATAAAATAATGATTTTTAAATCATTAAAGATTTTTTTTATAACATTATGAAATGATTTTTACTTCAGATTTTTTTCTGATTTGCCAACTTTTCTTTCCGATCCAACAAATATAACATTGCTCCGTATTTCTCAATATTCGAACTTCGTATTCAACATTTTCAACGGTTGTAACAATGTATGTATACATTGAAACACACACATGTGTGTGTGTATCTTACAAATCGAAACATATCCGCAGGCAGCGTGAAATTACACAAACGTAGAGAGCGAATCTCGAGGTTTTACAATTTTTGTTTCTACTTATAGTTTCCGTAAATCATAAAAAAACAAAAAATCGCATAAAAACCATCCGCTCGCGCAATGTTCGCTGTGTTGTGTCTGTTGTATAAATATATAAAGAGTTGCGTCATTCTTCTTAAATTATATTTAAAAAAAAATAATTTTCCATTGTACAAGAATGTTTTATATTGTAAACAATTTGTTTATATTGAAAATTTTCGTTTATTAAGAAAAGAAAAAAACTCGATTCGAGACAGTGTCGATATTGCGCGCGCGTTTCTTTGGAATAAAAGTTGTTTCACGACACAATTCTCGGATATGGAAACGTGTCTAAACGACGATCGAGGCGGACTTTCGCGAACTCCCGGTATCGCTGTGTCGATAGAGCCCCAACGCGCCTCTGTCACGACACTCGATGTAACGCGCGGTGCAATGCACGGGGCTGTGTGCCTAGGCTTCTTGCTCGCGCGGAGCGGAGAAAGTTAATTTCGCATGGCCGTTGAACCGATATCGCCGCTATTACGTAGAAGAAGTGGAGAGCACAAGGCGCGCAGAGGCGGCTTCGGCCAATTTACTACTTCTAGTAGGCCAGTCCGCGTGTCTTATTCGCGCGATCGTTCCGACCACCTCTGCTCGACCGCATTCGATCAACGATGCCACTGTTGTATACATGGGAGCCGTGGGATCGAAACTAGCGCATCCCGAATTAACTCTTACGTTGTACACGGAGCTTATTCGCATCCCGTCGGTTTTGTTTTGTCGCTTCAGCATTTTTGACGAGTCTCAATCTAGCGAGTTATTTCAATTTTCGACGACGAAGCAAATTTCATTTTTAATCCTTCGTAAGACCGACTTCCCAAAATAGTCCACTAGTTGAACTGATTGTGAGACTTGCGCGATTTTAAAATCAAATCACATCTCCGCGAAAAATCAACATTTTTTCAATTTTGTTTTTTGAACGAAAAAGTTTGAACGATTCTGCGTCGATAAAAAAACAAATTGAAAAAATATCTAATAGTTTTGAAGATGTAATAGATTGTACATGTAAACATGGTTTTTGTAATTGTACATGCAAATATTTTTTCTCCAGCGATCGCGCAAGATGCGTGAAATATACAATTGTTTTTTTTTCTTTAAAGAAAAAGAACTGAAAGTTGAGTAATCGTCTATTCGTGTTGCATTATCATTTACGACCCATGAATATTTATGGGTCATAAAATTTGCATCGGACTCTATATATGTCTGAGGATTGTTATATACAATAGATTGCACGGGCAAGCGTAAATTAGTAGGACGCTTCGAAATGTCCATCGCGCTGCAACAACAATAAATGATTTTCTTATGTAAACGCGAGCACAATTTGGCGCGCATCCAGCAAAAGCGAACGACTTTTTACGTGTTACATGTGTGTTTCTTCGCGAATCATGACGTAACACATTCTTTTGTTTAACACGCTAACTCGCAATCCCGTATCTATCCGATCTCGACGTGATCTCTGATATTACGTGAATTTTGTTAGATCCGAAACTTTTTTTTTTTGAAGGTACGCAACAAACATTTGTAAAAATAGAAAGCACGTACTTTTTTTTTTCTATCAATGAACAAGAAGTTCACGAGATGTCTCGCGCAAAGTATGTTAAAATATTCATCTATTATACTTTGGCGAATGTACAAGCATTTTCTTTATGATTATGTTCAATAATAATGAGAGTGGCACACATTTAGCGTATTGCTTTGTGTGTGATGGAAGGTTGGTTGAATGACGATCGTCATGCATAGTGAAGACGCGTCGAATGACTGAGTGGCCGTATATAGCGCGTGTAGAAAGACACTGATCATTGATTGAAGATGTGGTAATCCGACCGCGTTATTAATAATTGTGTCGCGTAATGAATCGGAAAGCTCGTCTAAACAACCACACGTTACGAATTTATACCTAGTCGCAGTCTCGAGACATCGCACATCACGTGGAAAGTTATTCGCTCAAAATTTTTTTCCTATCTCTGATTATATCGAACTTCTGAACATTCATGTGCGAGAATGAAAATCGCTATTGATAATATAATAATAATAATAATAATAATAAAATGATCGCTCGCACTGTTCATATTTTGTCGCGCATCAGCAATTTCTCATCTGTCAAAAGAAAGGCTCGGGATCGTCCCGAGTTCTATATACGTCGATCGCGTGGGCGAGCCGAGCGCGCGATCACGAAGAATCGTTTTGTCGACTATAAAGAACCGTGGTACCGGTTTTCTCAGTCGCTGCGCAAAAAAAGACAATGGCACGACCTTAACGGATATGGTGAGACCAGATTCTACATGTCTCGAGGATGACCGGATCGAAGGTTTTTTCTTCTCTCTTTCTTTTCTATTTTGTTGCGGCGGCGGCGTCGCGCTCTGTACGGATTTGAGTTTTCTACTTTAAATAATTATTTGGAATTTCTGGAAAATAATTAAAAATCGGAATTCTTTTACACATATAATCGCTACTACACGTAAATTTAAATTTAAATTTATTTAAACTTAATAAATGAATAAATAAGTCTTAAGGAGCCGTTTCGCAGGATGTTGTGCGGAAAATATGTCTTATATGTGTGTACACATATATAAGTAAATTCACGTTTTCACGTGTGTTTTTCGAATTGAAATTTCAATTCTTAAATTCATATAGGATGCTAGTTTTGCATCTCATATATGATAGACCCCGAATACCCTCCCTAATTAAATTTATTTTTTAAATTTATTTATTTATTTATATATCTATTCGAAAAGATACATTAAATGTCTTTATGTTACCGTCCACATCTATTTGGTAATCATTTTCTAATTATTTGGCTTGGTTGCGTGCTCTCTAAGAAAAATTTTTTCCGCAATCTTGCAGAATGCTGTAAAAATGCCGTCATTGCTGGAAGCGCTGGAGTTGAAATACGGCAGTTCGACGACGGACTGTTCGTTGACGGACGACGAAGCGGAGTCCGGCTCGCCCAAGGCCGCCCTGTCGGTGAGCATCTTCATCCCTAAAAAGTCCCCCCGACACACGGTCCCGGCGTTACTGGTGCTTCAGGACTGCGACATAGAGTGCGCGGGCAATGACGCCGAGAAACTTCGTAGCAAGTGCAAGAACGTCGAGGAACTCGACTTGGCGCAGAATAAATTGTCACGATGGACGGAGGTCTTCGGCATACTGCAGCACATGCCCAAGATCAAGTTCGTAAATTTGAGCTTCAACTGCCTCGCCGAGGTGCTTGAGGTCAAACACGGCAACTACGATCTCCTGAGAAATCTCGTGCTGAATGGCACCAGAGTGTCGTGGTCGACGGTGCAGGGACTAGTACGGCTTTTGCGTAATCTGGAGGAGCTACACCTGTCATTGAACGAGTACAAAACTGTAGACCTGGATTATCAGAAGCCGGAGAACGTAAATCCGGCGCTGAAGAAGTTACACTTCACCGGTAATCCGGTAGAAGTTTGGAACGAGATCTCAAAGTTAGGGTGAGCAAGTCGCATAATGTTTGTCAACATCGATAGGCCAGAGAACGATCACAAAAACAAAGTTCTCGCACGCGCAGATGCAATAATTTTTTTAATAAAAATTGTATTTCTGCAAATAGACTTGACAAAGACTTGATAAATATTTGAAAAATGTAGCAAAAATATATATATATAAAAAATGGAGTATTTTTTCTCATAGAACATTGCGTGTTCTTTTAGGTATGTGTTTCCAAACTTGAAGAGTCTGGTTCTCGCCGAGTGTCCGATCAGATCGCTCGCTCTGGAAGAAAATCGAAATTTGCCGAACGAGGACGGCCTCCGAGCGAATGAGGAGGATAACGGGCAGGACAGCGAAAACATGAATCATTTGGACGCGGATGAACACACGTCGGACGAGAAGGGCAATCGGATATTCGAGAACAAAGTCAACTACGACAGATCCGAATCGGAGTCGGAATCCAGCGGAAAGACCATGAAATCGCCTCACGATCCTTTCAGAATGTTAAGGTTCTTGAACGTGAACGGCACGCTCTTATCGACCTGGGACGAAGTCGAAAGACTGGCCAGGTTTCCGGCGCTTAAATCGCTCAGGATTCAGAGTTGCCCGCTTTTTGAGGTGAGTGATTTTTCCTAGTTGAACGATTGAAAAATGGAAAGTTAGACTCAATTATACGTTCGCGGTTAGGAAATATTTTGATTAGCGTAACTTGATTTCATATCACGCTTGTGAATCGATTGAAGATAGTTAGATAAAGAGAGAGAGACAGGAACCGATACCGATTTCACCTGCACAATTCAATATTTTTACCTTTTCCACCTATATAATTTAGAACGCAATATCTCTTTTCGCTTGTGGAAAGTAAAACGTTTATATGCGCTGCGAAATATGGAAGCGCGTGCGGAAATCGTACAGTTGGTAGGTTTATTATTTTTCATCTTCTCGAACGCGCGTCAAAGTCTCTCTCGAGCGACGACAGACGAAATTAGAGAGACACGTGCTTGATCCCCGCAAAATCAGATGCAACGGCCACGTTGCACACCGGTAACGTGAGAAATAACGTGTGTCTTCGCTATTAGTGGGTAAGGTTTCCCTGAGAGATTTCTCCGCGCGTGCAACTCCGCGGCAATTGAATCTTGGCACGTGATCAAATAGGCTTTATAGATTTAATGTAATGTGAGTTTCAAAAACAGCTTCTCTTGAAATCAATATGCCGCGCAGGACCATGCCGCACTTCCAAGAGAGAGGAGATCTGGTGTGCTGCGTGAATTTGATATTAAAATAGAACGTGCGCGCGAGAATATTTCGCTCTTTGTGCGTAAAAGGAGCAGCGCTTTTGCGACTTTACGCGCGAGAATATCGGAATTAAACAAATCGGAGCGCGCGACAACGATGCTAATTCAAATCGCGCGCAAAACGTGATTCAATAAGAACCTAGAGTTCTGTAACGGTATATCATATATTTTCTATTCTGCAAATTATCAGTAAATTGCAATTGCAAAATACGCGTGTTGATTCGATGTTTTTTGACATATTTTTTTTTACTGATTTTTTAACCTTTAGACCGCCGCCATTTTTTTAATTAAAAACATGGTATTTTTTCCGTCATATTTGTATATAACTTGAATTATTTTATTGCGTGGAGTGCCTTAAGTTTCATCCGGCTCCGATCGACGCGGGGAGGTTGGCGGGGAACGGAAGTGAAAAGTTTTATAAAATTTTCAAATTTTGAAAAATGAAAAAGTGTTTCTAAAGATTTTTTTCATATCGCTGGTTACGTTTTTGAAGTCGAATCGCAAAAGTCTTTCGATAAAAAATTTCATTAGCATTATTACCAAGCTAATCATGTTTAAATAAATTTTGTATCTCAGATTACGGCGAATTCGAAAGCTAAACTACGTTATTCAACAACGTATTTAGATTTTCTAAATAATTTTTCACACGTATCAAGTCAGATGAAAGAGAACTCTTTGCTAAAATACGGTACAATATTAGCGTATCCCCCAATAGCGATGGCCATACGGCGGTCCAAAAGTTAAACTCTACATTCGACGATTCGTAGTTGAGAACAAAAAAATCATAAAAATAATATTTTCAAAAAATCTAAATTGTGTTATATCATAAATAAGAGATCGAAAATTGTGTTCGAAGTTTCTGTGCCGCGCGCACTTCATATATTTTAACATTTCCCAGAGCCCCCGAGAATACACGGAGCACGAGAGGCGGCAGCTACTAATAGCCCGACTGCCAAACGTCGAAACTTTGAACGGCGGCGGCGTGATATCGTCACAGGAACGCGAGGACGCCGAGAGAGCCTTCATACGTTATTACATGGACAAACCAGAAGCGGATCGACCCGAGAGGTGAGCTTTTCCGAGTTCCAAATCTGTTGTTTTTTCCTTGAAAAATTCAGAAGGCGAGATTCAAAATTGCAAATACACGCGTATTTAACGCGAGTCGCCTTTAACGTTAAATTCTCTTTATTTCTCCGCAACACGCGTAAATTGGCCTCATTACAGCGTTCCAACTTTGCTCGAATCCTCTATTAAGACTATTCTTGTTTCACGGCCGCGCTCGCGCTTCCCTTCCGGCCCAACTTGACCCTCTTCTTCGATTTTCAGGTATTCCGAGCTCGTGGCTATTCACGGAAAGTTGGACCCCTTGGTAAACGTAGATTTGACACCGGAGAAAAGGGTCAAGGTCACGTTCACTTACGGAGATCTCGTTGAGGTATATAACTTCGTATTAAGTTTAACTCCCCGTTTCTCTCTCTTTCTCTTTTTCTTCCAAACAGGTTTTATCAAGAAATGAACTTTTTTTTGCCAGTTATTATACTCTTTCCGAATATAGCTCGGGAAGTATACCCCGAATATTTTTAACTTTGAACTCTTTAACACGTATACATATTACATAAAAACGAAAACTGACTCGTGAACTTTTAAAAAAATAGTTTTAAATGTGAGAATTTTTTTTTTAATACAATTTTACACTTGCAGGTACGATCGGTAGATGTATATAGAACGGTTTTCGAATTGAAAACTAAATTGGAAAGCATGGTGAAAATACCTGCCAACAGAATGAGACTTTTCTACGTTGATCAGGTAAATTTTATTTATTTTTGTTCTTTAGTTAAACGATTTTAATTTTGTTTTTACAGAACGTTCGGTTTTTTAATCGATCTTTCAAAAATCCTGAAGTTGCAATTTAAACCGTATCCTTTGTAAACCGATCCTTTTATCCTGACACCATCGTCCAAAAATTCAAAATTTCCTGACCTTCACAATATAATGAGTACAAAAGTAATTTTTATATCTGTGAGATTATTGTGCGATTTTTATTAAAATTCTGATCCGCCTCTCAAATCGCAATTTTGAGAAGAGATGCAAAATCAATTTTCAGGAAATGAAAGCGCAATACGGCCCGGAGGAAATGTTGTATCCGAACAAGCAACTTTATCGATACAATATTCGAAATGGCGACGAGATTATTATCGACAGCAAACTGAACAGATTTGCGTCAACGTCCTCGGCTACATCTTCCATTCGTTCCTGAAGTAAATTAACAAGTGAATCGATTGAAGAAATCCGATAAATCTTTGATCTCCACTTATCGCTTCACGCGCTGTGACTGTCACTGGTGAATTAATGTAACGATTCTCTGTCCTAGATCGATAAACATCGCCCATGAAGAATAAAATAAAAGAATTAGAAGAATTTATATAGGAACTTGCTGATGTTCGATGTGTTATGTATTATTATGACGGCAAACGCATTTCAGAGAATAATAATGGATGGAAAAAAATTTTACAAATTGACGATAACTCGGTAATCTATAGAGGGAGATGAAAAGTTTAGAATGTGTTTCTTCGCAAAACGGTAATGTCGAAGATGACCTTTCGAAAAATTGTCGCGAATTATAGCGCGATTATATTACACAATTGTATTTTGATCGCAAAGTAACGTCGTCCGATGCCGTTGTAGTTTAATTATTTCTCTTTGCTAACAAACACTCATTCGAGAAGAGCCTCGACGTATAATTTAAAATAAACAAGCTAAACTAACAAGCCTTTGAGAGCGCATAGAAAATAATTTGTGTGTCGAATGACACAAACGAGAGTGTACGCGCGTACACGTTACGCTCTTTTAGATGAGTAGGTGAAATCCGTCAATTTATATAAAGTTTTCTTTTTGATGTAGTATCTCTCGTCTATCTTAGGAGGCAAAATGTAATGGGAAAGCAGGACATGTACATAGCGAAATTCTTCGATCTTCAGCCAAATTCGATATATATATATACATACATTACATGTATATGTATATGTAGCTACAGTACGAAAGTGTGAGGAGAGATTATCTTATTTATCGATGCTCGATGAGAATGATATAGGAAACTCGTAGGAAGAGAGAAAGAGAGACAAACATTCGACTCGTGTAAAATTGTGAGCTCACACAATTCTTGATAATATAATGCCAACGCCGACTGTGACAAGAAAACGCGAGATGAAAAGAGATTGAAATATTTTTGTAGACCGCGGGGGCAGTTACCTGGAAAAGGTAAGATTCGCCATTCGTTCGTGACAGAAACACGCGTTTTGTTGCTCTTTGTTGAGCACCGGGCAATGATAAAAGTAAGTGTAAACGCACTTGCAACACACGTTTTCCGTCGTGCGCACGTTTGAAACTTTTTATTATATAAAGTGAAACATCGCGCGAATTTTCCAAGTGCTTAAAAAGAATAGAACATGATCATCGCTACGATTCGTAAATATTATTGTTTGTTGCTTATGTTGTCATCGCAACGGACGATCTCTGTAAATTTTTCTCTCCAAAGGTGATGTGTGAACTCTTTTTCCATGTAAATTAAAATCACACGAGCGAAATTAAAACGCACAAAAACGCGCGTGAATTAAATTTTAAACTATATTTAATTTAAAACTATACAAGTTAATACTGCGTTACCCTATCGTCAATTCTCAGTGTGTGGTATGTACTTAAATTCAATATCTTCAATCAAATACCAAGCTCGTTGTCATCTGCGAATGATTTTTAATATTCCAAGATATTGAATTGTGTGTCGGTGTTGAATAACATAAAATTTGCAATTATTTTTGTCACAGAGTGAACAAACGGAGATCCAAATTTATTATCAACAGTGATATAGAGGATAAAGGTGCCTGTTAATGAGATAATCGTCTAATACGAGATAGCAAATTATTTTCACGTAAACGGCTACAAATTCATAACTGCGTATTTTTAACACGTCACTTACACAAAAATCAAACTTTTTGTTAGCGTCGCTCAATGCCGAAGGTGATGTGGTGTCTGCAAAAGAGTTATCGCGTACGCTCAGAACAAAAAAAAAATAATCATTATAATTTTAAAATATATATTTAACACTTTCATTTCAACTCACTTAAATGTACACATGCGCTATAAGTGATTTATCATGTAGTTTTTTGTGAGTTTATTGCATACTTTGTCGGTATAAACTTGAACTTTTTGCAATTTTATATTCCCTAATATGAGACACGCTCTTAATACGAGGTACTTTATATTAGCTACTGTCAAGTGTTCTTTATTTGATGTATTAGTAAGTTTTTTGTAATCAAATTTTCAGACGGAAGCGAAGAAGAGGCAATCGTGATCTCACAGTCAATTAGAGGCTGTTAAGGCAGTAAGAAGCACAAAGAAATGAGATATTCAAAAGCGTCTAAACAATTCAATGTCCCAAAGCATATTATTGAGCGACATATTAAGAACGACGATAGTTCTGTTGTTGCTAAAATTCCTATAGGAAAAAGAAACCTCTTGTGTCTCATATTAGGAATCCTTTTTTTAAATCAACAAAATTGGCACTTTTGAAAAAAAAATTCACATAAAACAAAGTTATGGTTATTATCGATTGCTAACTTTTGAGGCGATAAAACTTGAATATATTTCCCATAAGTTTGACATAAAACTAAGAGTTAAGATTACATAAGTAATAATGTGTGTAAGCAGCTTCGAGATTTTTAAAAAAATATATAAAGACGTTGATAATGACTGAAGCAAACACGGATGCTGATGTGTATATTCGTTGAATTAATTTATTGAAAACAATGTATAAAACGTTTTCGACCTCTGGATTAGGTCTTTTTCAATATAATTCTACAAAACAATTATATTATTGTTACAATTATATAATTGTTTTATAGAATTATATTGAAAAAGACCTAATCCAGAGGTCAAAAACGTTTTATACATTGTTTTCAATAAATTAATTCAACCAATATACACATCAGCATCCGTGTTTGCTTCAAACAGCCATTATCAACGTCTTTATATATTTTTTAAGATTACATATTTAATAAATTACGAGAAAAGAAGATATCCTTTAAAAAGAAGATATCTCATAATAGGCACTTTTTACTCTATATACTATCTTGTCACGACTAGAAGACCTCACAATATTCTTATAAAAACGTGTTTTCCTGCGGCTAACTTTTGAATATATTGTAGTTCTCGTCATTCTAAAAAAATTTCTCAATGGACACAAACTTGATTTTATGAGCCGTTTCCGCACTACAAGCCGCTAGAGAGGATCCAATGATTTAATATGTAAAAGGTATAGAGGTTTTTCGACTCGGTGACCCTCGAACGTGCGTGCGCGTACGTTTGCGCGTGCACGTGTGTATGTGCGTGTGCTTAAAACCCTACGCGCAATTCTACATACACACACACACACATACACTTGCGCGCACACATTCGAGGATCACATATATCGAATCGAAAAGCCTATACTTTATTCTGAGTTGTCTTTTTTCGTGCTACAAGCCTTAGAAGATCCAATGGTTCGGGCCAACACGAATGATTTAACGTTGGGTCTTCTAGGGTTTATAACACGGAAACGGTTCACAATCAAGTTGTGTCCGTTGAGACATTTTTTCAGAATGACGCGAGACTGACTACAAACATATCTAAAAATTAGCCAAATCCGCGGAAAGACACTTTCTCATAAAAATAATGCGCGATCCTTTCATTAAATTGCAAATGTGATGAACAAAAGTGTATTAATTGCGTTCATATAGATGAGTGTGAATTATATATGTATATATATATATGTGACACAACATAATAATATCGCGAGTCTCAACTTTTTTCTTTGAATGCTACTACACGTCTCATTGCATTTACAATTTATCTCGATTTGAGGCACGAACGAGCTTTTCCAAAAAGAACGTTATGTTACGCGTCGCTTTCTTCAAATCCATTGGCATTGTTTTATGTGTTCCGAAAACAAAAAAAAAACCGTTAGAAAAAGAAAATGAAAGATTTGTTAAATTTCGGTTTTTCTTTATACTCCCAAGCAACGAAGCTTGAAGAATCACTTAGTGCCTGCCTTTTACGTACTAGTATAATTCATATATACTTCTAACACTGCCCTGTGTGAATACCATAAAAGCGTGATTCAGGATGTCATGCGTTCCGCATGTAACGAGAAGCACCGACCAAAAACTCACAGCAGTACGGATGTGTTAAATCTCATATCAGTAAATAATATTTTTTTCATCATTACAATAAAAAAAAAAAAAAAATATTTTTCAAAACAGCTAAGCTTTTGTATTATTTTATTATTATTTATACAGTGCCGATAAATTGTTTACTAAAATTTTTTTCTCAATTATTTTGACTCACACTTGACATATGTACAAGTGTCTTTTGCAATGCTGGTGCACAATGTTATGTTGCTGCTGAAGAAATTTGGCCTGGACGTTTCTCGCGAAGATTCAAACGAGCACCGCGATAATAAATCAGAACGTTGTTGAATGATTGTCGGATTCCATTGCTTCTCCGCTTCATCGGCGCAACGCATTTCGTACGTTTAAGATTGCGGATTTGATGTAAACCATCGGAAAGCGAAAACAAACATCAATCAAATGTAATGTAAAAAAGAGGACAAGAACGAACTGTGGCGTTGGAATCCCACTTTGCATGTGTCTAGTCCCGAAAAAGGAAACTCTGCATTATTCTCATTTTATATAATAAAATCCTTTTTTTGTGCTGGCGCAAATGTATGTACTAACGAAATAAATCGTTTATATACATATATATATATATGTATATAAGATAATTATTTTCTTCAATTTTCCTTCTCAGATGTTTATTTTTCAATACTCAGATTAATTATATAAGATCTAAGTAACAATTATTTTGCAAATCATTTTCTTTTTTTTTTGTTTAAATCAACACATCACATCAAGGGACAGTAATTACATTACATTCACAATTATCATCATTTAGCTTTATAGTTTTATTATTTAGCTTTGATATTTCTCGGAACAAGATGTGTGTTTTGGAATTTAAAACCTATACGAGAGACGATTGATAAGTATTCGAAACGACGCATAGAAAACAAGGTAGTGTCACATTGCTGTTGACAAGTTTCATCATCTCAGAAGAAGATAGAATGTATAAATATAGAGAATTAACACAAATGTAGACACCTAATAACAAGATTAAGCGGACGTAGAGACGCAAATGACTAATCATTTTTGTTTATTCCTTTATACTCTTCCACACACAAATTCGCTTTTTCTTCTCGTAGGCTAGCTCACCAGAGTCTTTCGCAGCTCCGTGCTCGTCGCTTTTAAACATCACTACAGACACCGTCGACGATGATGACGAGGAAGAAACCGCCGATGATAATACATGTCACCGTTCTATGCCGTCGTTACAAATACTTATCACTCGTGTATATAACACACGCAACAGTATAAAAACAAGCACGTTAAAAATATAAAATTTACGTGTTGTAACAAACTCGAAACAAACGGATATCGTTGAAAGTAGATCTATCTGGATAAGGAAGGGACGGCAGTAATGTACAATACACGAACGAATTTTATTCACAACCTTATCTCAAACTAACCGATCATAATTTTACACTTTTTTAAACGCTACACGCTGATCTATCACAATGGATTCTCGGTCTTCTTTCTTTCCTTTCGGAAATGTGTATAGAAATATATATAGATAAATGCTAAAGAGCTACTTAAAAATTAATCGCATCTCGTTGGCGCCGGTGCCAGGGTTTTCCTTTTTTTTTTTTTGCGCATCTATACATAAAATGTCACAACGGTACGTATATATGTACATAGGTACAAGCTCTAGATTCACAATGGAAAACATGAATGAACAGTTCTGCTGGATATGTCGTAAAGGCATAAAGCTAAGATCTACGTATGATTTGGTCCGATCTTCCGTAAATCCGGTGTTCGAAAAAATATTCAAGCTATCCGATTAAGATTAAGCAATTCTCAGTATATGGCGGAAATTAATCGTTATTTAATTGTAATTCCAAAAAGTGAGACACTATAGAAGACACATCAGTGTTCAATCCATAGATAAAAGATATCATCGATAAGTACAATTGTACAATTCGCGTTGTTGGAAGTATATTTTTTTTTTTTTTTTATGTGATTTTATTTCTATAAATACTCTTAAAATACTTCTTATCTCAATAAATCTCCTTATTAAATTATTCCTTCTCTTTATAATTTAGCGAAAACTCTCTAGCTATAATATAGTCTTATTTGTACTTACTTTTCTAAAGATTAGAAGTGTTATTATTATTACATTTTCTTTTTCAATTAATTTAATATAATAAAGTACATCAAGTTTTTTGTGTTATTTATTATTGCACTATATCGTTAATGGAAATATTCGAAGATAATTGCGTCACTTCCAAAGTCAAAGTGACTTTGCCAACGTTGCATACGTCGTAGAAAAATATAGGGATGTTGGAAGTGACGTCAAATCAACATTTGAGGAACGACACGCTTTCAAGATGATATATACGTAATTTTGATCTACAATTCTCTATAGTCGTACAATGGTAACGTTCAAAGGTAGTTACGTTCGGCGCAGGCCATTTGAGACTGATGAATGACGCTGTTGCGTATGTTTGTCGTCTCCGATTATGCGCAGAGCAACAAAACTTCTCAACGCGAACTAACTAAAATACGGATATCTCGAATGTGTAAGTACTATTGCTCAAGCAGTGAGATTTGCTCGTGCGCTTCACCATCGGAAATACTGAACGTCTCAATTCTCTTTCCGGGATGTGTTATCTTTTTTTGTCATAGCTTCGTATGCTTCACACTGTCCGTCCAATAATTCTGTATTGTCATTGCCTCTAGCGAATTTAAAAACGAATCATTATCCAAACTGTACATCTCTTCCGAATTATCCTGTAAAAAGTAAACAAAAATTTTTTACATTAATATTATTAATATTATGCTAAACACCCATCGTGTTATAATATACACTTACTGTGCGAGAGATAATTTAATTATTTTTACAAATATAGTGTAATGTGATACTAACGCGAATAGTGGAATCATCGATGTAACCGGAGCTATCGGGATTGCTGCATTTGTCACTGTTCAACGTTTGTGGAGGGTTCAAGTACTTGCGCCTGAAAAAAAAAAAAAAAAAAAAAAAAAAAAAAAAATAGAGTTGACGAATGAACGCGTTAGCGAGCGCACGGAAACCTCTTGTTTGGAAGATGTAATTAAAAAAGCATCACGAGTTCATTACCTGTATATAATGAATCCGAGACTACCCATTGTGCTGAGTAGAGCTACGGTCGCTAAACAGCTGCCTGTAATTGCGGCTATACCCGCCGCGGATGTCGCCGAACTTTGTTCTACGTTTTCGCTGTTATTAGTAGCGTCAACGTAATCAGAAGGTCGATTCTCTTCCTGTACTTGATCCCTCTTGAAGTTCTGCGTGATGAAAGTATTCCTCGCTCTGCTCAGGCGGGTGGATTCGCTCACGCCAACTGCACATTTGTTTCGCGTCATTATGAAGAATTTAAAACAATAACTCTCTTTTGCGTTTTTGCTGTCGAGTGCTAACATAAGCTACAAAATCTAAACCGCTATTCTTCATTTCATTACCAACTGAATAATATTGAGAACAGTTTAATACTTTAAGTCAAATATTTTCAGTTTAACTCAAGTAAACTGGAGCAAAATTAACACAAGCAAATATAAAAGAAAGAAAGTCACACAATATTGTAAAAATTTAATTAAAATACAATGTAAATTTTGTATGAAATACTGTGTGGCTTATGATTAAATATACGCGAGGTTACTGTTACTTATCATGCGTCATGCACGATGCATCTCGAATTTTACCTTCGAGGATAGACGCCGCCGTGGCGAAGTGCTGCGTCTGAGCCACTTCCTCGTCGATCTCGATATCGTCCTCCGACTGATTGAACGTCCTGATCGCGGCGTTACTAGCACCAGCCGCGGACAAGGACGTTATAAACGTAGACCTCGTCCTGTTCAGCATCAAATCGGTCTTGGACATTTCTTCCTGAAGAGGTAGAACGGTGAGATCCTCAACTTCGTCGAAGCTGATGTTCCTGTTGGGAACGTTAGAGACCGACTGATTTCTTTCCTCCTGATCGTATTTCGACCTGATTGAAGACTTGTTTGTCGTCAATATCCACGTGATCTTGCTGTCCTTCTTCGGAGTCGAGCTTCTGATTCGCTCGACGTTCTCCGTGGCGCGCTGCGGCGTTGTCGCGCCGAGCGGCTCGACGCTGGAGACGTTCCCGCGGAAGCTTAGCTCGATGGTCTCGTGGATGTTCACCCCGCTGGTACTTCCACGTTCCAACGGCAGTGAAGCAACGGTGGTAACCGGTTGCTGTCTGTCACCTATCACGGCCGTGTTTGTCTGGGGATAAAGACCGATGGCCTTGGCGACGCGAAAACTCGATTTCGGCGACTTCGACGTGCGATAGATATCTTCAGTCTCAAACGACAAGGATGTTACTCTCGGGGACGGCTGATTGACGGGGTCTAACGTGGTAGACGGTAGAGGATTTCCAAGAATCACTGAAAGAATATATGAATGTACGTCTCTTAAATGGACTCGTACATCATATTGGAAAATTGTCTCTTTCCTTTTTCTCAAATTGAGAAGTTAAAATACGCGGATTGTCAAAAAGATTTGTGGAAAAACCTCGTTTACAAAAGTGTGTATAAGATTTTTCTTTCAAAAATTGAACCAGACACTATTTTTGTATATTTTGTACATGTGCACTTTTTCATTTTTTTACAATTTTATTTATTTTCCCAGTAAAACCGTTATATTATAACGGTCTGAAACATTAATTATACTTTTTAATAAAACATATTCACACATAAGTTTCATTTCACGCGACAAATAAAAATCATTTATACATAAGAAAGAATTGAATTGTCTGCTTCTTGCAAATTCGATCGCGCTTGATTGCATAAGGTGACCTAATTAAAGCGCAAAGACGTTGCTCGAGTGTTTTTATTGATCTTTTTTATCAAAGTTAACGGAATGTAGCAAGACAAACGATTGCGTCAATATATTTAAAATGAAACGGGCTTTACGTCACGGGGTAAAAAAAATATCTAATAATAAAATGACTCACCAAGAAATTGTGCGGTAACCCAGAACCAATGCATCCACCAATGTAGCGTCATCGCGTCATCTGGATATATCTGCAAATATCAAATGTCCTCCTATACTGGCGTGTGTAAAATCGTACACGTCTCACACATTCGCACATTCAAACGTGTACATCGAACTGTCAAAGAATTCATACATCAAACTTAACAAAAAACTAACTCATACTAAATCTAACTTTTGGATAAATTTAGATCGAGACAAGTGAACGATCACTTAGTACTGATAGAAGAAAATGTGTAAAAATCTGAGGTGAGTAACGTAATGACGCAGTCGAGTTGTTTAATTCTGAAATCCGTGAGTCATAGTGGCGAGAGGAAGTTTAAGAGCGACTCACTCGGCTTTCCAGGTATGTAGCAATTGCAACAGAACCGGGAAACAAATTAAAAACGCGTCGTTATATTTCTTATATTCTCGTCGCTTCGGGGAAACAAAATCATTTCGAAAAGTCAAATGATAATGTTGACGTGTAATTTGTATAAATTTCGAGTTTTCAGACTTAATCCATTTTTGATTCACGATGGGTTCTATGCTTGATCATCTCGATCGCGACACAACGCTGTTAAATCGTGGTGCGATGCGAACCGCAATTTTCGTGTTTCGAGTAACGCGAGATTGCAATTATTACGGACCGGTGCTGTCGGACAAGCAGTGCATTGAACGCAGGTGCTCGTAAGCAATATTAAGTGCTTACACGGTCAGCATCTTCGCAACTAAAAACAAATCAACACAACGCGTCCGGCCTGTTTGATATGTCAAGAACGCAAAGATGCGTTTAATGATCTCGCTGTGTGAACAAATCGCGGAGCAAACATAATACTATACAGGGTGTTCCACCTAACTTGAGCATCCTAAATATCTCGCTTATTTTTTATGATAAAAGAATGCCGAAAAAAATCATTATTCAGTTCGTGGAGACAAATATTGTAACAAACAAGACATTTTTCTCAAGGTCATATGTTTTAGGATTTCAAGGTCATTGTCAGTTTTTTTTTAATCTGAAAGTACATATTTTTATTCTCACGATACGATAGGCAAAGTCAAGACGAATCCAAAAAGTTCTTTAATTCTTTTTTTTGTTTATTACAGTATTTGTCTCCTCGAACTGAATAATGACTCTTTTCGACATCCTCCAATCATAAAAAATAACCGAGATATTTAGGATGCTCAAGTTAAACTTTGGGCCGCCGCAAAAATCCTTTTTGGGGCTTTGATATTTCTATATTTCTAAAGTGTGTTCAATTGATCGTACAAAAATACCAATTAATATATATATACGTAGTAAATATACAGTAAGTGTATTCGCTTTTGTATATATGTACACGGAAAAAAAAAGTTTTGCTATTACATGGTCAGCAAGAAAAAATGGTTGACCCTACGAAATTTTTTGTTTCATCAACAAAATGTTTTGTTGGCAAAACAAAAATTTTACTAAACTTAACAAATGTTTTTTTGCTGGCCATATAGTAACTAATTTCTTGCTATTCTAGCAAATCTGTTTTTTCCATGTATATGTAGACGCGTGTGTTTATTTATATTTGTCAAATACCAATTACAGTATTATTTTTTAGTTAATCATAGATTCATTTGAAAAATACTTATTACACATATACACATACACACGTATGCACGCAAGCACGCAGATGAGAGTCAAATACTGTGCGCGATTCTACCATACGAATTTCGTACCAGGAGAATACAAGTTATAGGATATGTGAAATATAAAAGAAATAAAAATACTATATAAATAATGCGCAAAAATGACAAAATTGTTCATTTTACGCTATTTTTCAATAGAAGTCTGTACATTTATACTCGGTCATATCGTCAGTTATTACTCATAAGTTCAAAATTTTACAGATTTACACTCAAAATTAGTAACCAGGAACTAAAATGTGGTAATTTTCAGAAAAAAAATTTTTTCCACACGTGACCTCCGTTTCCCGCCGCAATAGTCCCTTTTGGGTTTTCATACGAACCTCGAGATTCCACATAACGTGCATGTTATTGATATACGCGAATTAAAAAAAAAAATACACTATTTTAATGAAAAAATGCCGGCGGTCTGAAGGTTAAGTGGGACACCTTGTATGTAAAAACAATATTACGTAGTTTAGATAAGATCGAATTTTTGATCAACAGATATTATTTTGTTCGAGAGCATGTCGCACGAAAAATCGCGTGGAAGACAAATATTTAAAAAAATACCGGATTTTTTTTTCTAAATCCTTCGATCTCAATATCGTTTTACAAAAAATATAAGAAAATCTTTCTCTCGGTAAAATTATGCATAGAGAAAAATATGTTTAAGAACGTATGTGTTCAAATCGGAAAGAGAGAAAACTGTAAAAATTAAAGTAATATAAAAGTAATATAAAAAGTAATATAAAGTAATATAAACAAACATATTCGCAATATACGTTCACTTACGCGCGCCAACGCACGAGGACATGCGTGCGCGCGCGTGACGGAAAGATGCGATACTTTGAACAGCAGGATATAGTGCGACGGTCACGCTCCGTTGACTTGCAACCAGTTGCAATTCGCGACGTGACGTGAATAGTACACGATAGAGTTACTTAAAGATCGTCAGTCGTAATTTTCCAATTTTATTGCCGGAGAAAGAGCGACTTGTACGAATCAACGTGTATGCATTATGCACATATTGTACATACGAAGATAAGGTGTAAAATTGTTTTCGTTGAAAAAAACTGTAGAAGTCAAAAATTTTCTATTTCGAAATCGACTTTATAGCCAATGGCTACTACATCCAAATCTCTTTCTAGTTTTCACAAACTTCCGCAATTTGAGATTTTAACGTAGCTCTTAGCGTGAAAAAAAAATCTGCTATCACACAGAAATAACACCATGCCGATGTTTGCTGCCGAGCAAACAAGCATTCTCGGACAAAGTGATTACGGAAAATTAAGGAGCATATGAGACACGCTCTTCTCCATGTACAGTTAGTCGAGCGGTCATGCTCTCCCGGCTGTAACCGGTCGCACCTTTGCGCGGATACGGCTCGGTGGTGCGTCGAGCAAGAAAAGAAAGGACACAAAGAGAGGGACACCCGAAGGATGTCGCAAATTTCCCACTCGCTAAATTCAAAACTTAATAAAGACAACGGAACAAAAGGCGCGTGCGCGCGCGCGCGGACCGGACCGCTCCTCTTTTCTAAATGACAAAGGTTTCACCTTGTTGCACGGTGTAACCCTCTTGTGTCGGTGTGACTTCATTCATTGACCGGAAACGGGTTGCGCGCGTGACCTTGCGCGAAACATCGCGTGGCGTAACGCGTGCGGAAACGCGTTGACAGAAAAGCAGCTAGAAATTTTTGCACGCGCGCGATACCGAACGTCGTTTGACGTCGCAACAGCTGATTTTCGTATAAATAAGATCATGACGTTCGCGTTGCAAACGTGCCGATGTTTTTTTTTTTTTTTTAAATTCGCGTGGATTAAATCGCCAGATTCTATTCAAAGCCGACGTTTGCACGTTGCGCGAGCAAAGGCGTTACATCGCGTCCCGTTTTGTTTTGAGAATCAAAAGAATATATTCCGCTCGGTCGGCGCTATTGCGCCCGATATTAATCTGTACTCGCGGAGCAACAATTGGAACGTGGCGTGTGCCACGTGTAAATACAATTCCGGTCGGCCCAGGCGCGGTAAAGTATGAAATTGCGCCAGGAGTTTTTTGCGAACGAAAAAAAAAAAAACCCTACTGTGTGCACATCACGCGCGTGTTGCGTAATTTCTGCTTCCGCGTGTTGAGCCTCGCCCTACTTTATTTCTAGACCGAAAGACCCGTCCAATTATAAATGTGCATCCTCTGTTTCTAAATGTTAGCTGATTAACGCTGATTAATTGCGTTAAATATATCTGACATACTAAAGAGTCAAGATGGAGGGAAAACGCAGATCTTACTTTTTTTATAAATAAATTGTTTTTAATAAATAATTTTTTAAATACATTTTTTTGACGAATAACTGACATCTAAAACGTGCTCTCTGTGCGATTATAAAAAATTTATATGTAACGTGTATCATATAAACAGTTGTTTTCGGCAAAAAAGATGTGAAAATCCAACACGGTTTATTATTGTATTTACAAGAATTACATTTAAATGTTGCTGAATTATTATTATTTTTTTTTTTCTACTTTTAATAAACGGTTATTTTGGATTCTCGCGTCTCAATGTTTCGAGGTCTTGATGAATGTTTAATATGTGCCAAAACCGCGTAACTAACTAACTACACACATATATATATATATGCACGCGAAAAACTTCGAAATGAGAACCGACGCAAATGTAAAACCAAAAAAAAAGCGGATTCTGATATCCGACGAATATCCGCGCGCTCGCTCACTTCCTATATACTTCACGTTTCGTTCCACTTGGTTTTTAGATCAGAGAAGTAATTGATTTAATGAATTCTCGTTCCTATATTGGCGCGCGCTGCGCATACAGGTACATGCTCCTCCGTGAAAGCTCGTGAAAAAAATTAGCCGTTTCGCGCGGCAACGCGAAAGTTTAACAACCGCCGTTGTGTATATACGTATATGTACGGGAAGTTCTCCAAATGAAACGTCCAACGTGCGAATTAACAACGCAATTAATCCGTAAAATTTTTAACTTTTTTTTTTTTTGATTTGATACTGGCAATCGCGATCCATCTGCGGTCGCAGTTTCTTACATCCGCGGATCTTGATCATATTTATTTCGCACGTCGCCGAGATATTACGATGCAATTTATTGTCTTATGATATCATGCCATCATCAAGTTACGGCATCGAGTCACGTAACCGTGACAATCAACGTGTTAGATTGCAACCTTTGCACCTTTTCGCAATAATTTGTGGAAACCTTGACTTTGTCATGCTCGCGAAGCGTCAAATGTCATATTTCTTCTCTTTCTGACTGATCAAATGTTTTTGTTTTTGTTTGTTTGTTTTTTTTTTTTTTTTTTTTGTAAAAATAGATCAGCCAGAAACGTTTTAGCACGCCCGAGCTCTTTCGGGTTCGTTGCCTTGAAATTATGAGAGAGATCTGATATGAGAAAATCCGGTTTGATAAAAAGGTAGAAGTACGAAGCGCCACAGGATAGAATCGTTGAGGCATGACGTGAAGAAACCGCGTATTTGTTTCTTCTCGATCGACAGTACGATCTCCGCGGAAAGACCGCGATAAAAACCGACACGGCATTGTCGAACGGAAACTCGTTTCTTTGCGCTCGATTCACTTTCCATGTTTATCTCAAGCGAAAGTTAAGCTCTTGGTTCCAAGATATAAATGTTGCTCAACATTAAAAAAGTTCTTAAATTTATATTAACGAATTTAAATTATAAATAAAAAAAAAATTAAATAAATTGAAAAAAAAATCATCAGTGTTGTGAGAAAACAAATTGGAAAACAATCCGTTTCTTTCTCAAACATTTTTCCCTTACATCGCCATTCCCACTTGAAATTGATCAAAAAGAGAGCGTACAATTTTCAAATGATCAATTGTCAGATTGACGATTTGAAAAGGGAAAACGAGTGCGACTAACGAGAACTTCAAAGTAAATTGCCGCCGCCAGGAGCTTAGCGAGCACCTGGCGAACGCGAATCATCGAGCAATCTGCGCATTAGCGCAACCCGCGAGAAACTAATGGCCGTGAACTGATTACTCGGTTCTTCGTCGTCCGTTTTTCTGTCACCGATTAATGAAGCAATTCCCGTCGATTCGCGAAAAGCTTAATTGCAGCGACTGTGATGTAAAACTCTCTTCTGTAATTATCTTTTTTTTTCTCTCAATTTTTCAAACAATCTTTTCACTCGGATAACGAAATTTTGTCATCGTTAGAAATTGAGCGCGTCTATTTCACAAGATCGTTCTCGTACGTGAAATTTTGATGTCTCTCTTCGTGGTGACTCGTGCGATCTATGTGTATATCGCGTTCTTAACACGCGACGACCACTGAAAATCACAGACGCGCAGCAGGTCACGTCTGGAGGACAATTTTTCGATTTCCACGTTTACGCTTTTTCATTGGATGCCACACAACTACGGCGCGTTTGCTGCAGCTGGACGAGTTTTATCGCGACGTTTTTCCGTCGCTGCGCATCGCCAAAGCGATAAAGAACATACGTACTATGTATGTTATACACATGACACACGGCACACCATTCGCAGCGCTTACGATATATATATATATATATGTATAATTTATGAAGCAAAAAAAGTATGATAAATATATACAAGAAAAATACGACATTCTAAGTCGATAGCACGCTACCGTAAAATAAATAGCCAACTTTTAGTGTTTCTTTTGCGCAATTTAATATCAATTCCGAACTTACAATAGTGCCGTGAAAAAAAATAAAAATTATCCAAATGGGAGAGCGTAATTGATTCGTCAAAAATGTATAAACACAATCGATTTCTATAATATGCAGTTCCGAACCTACTTTCTTCAATTTACTACGCGAGAATAATTGTGTGTATGCAAAAAAAAAAGATTCAGATTAAATTCAGTCATGCCGAAAATAATCGCTAAGTGGCACGAGCAGAAAGAATGAAATCACGCGTTAAAAGGAACAGATAGAGATAGAGAGAGAGAGAAAGAGAGTATATAACTTTCTGGCAGGCTAGTAGCACAGCTGTGTACGACTTGATCTCGTGTCTCCGATATTATATTTTCACAATATAATATAAACTTTCACACACACTCGCACATTCCTGATAGGCAATCTAATTTCCTCGGAAGAGATTTCACCGTATTTCGGATCCCCGATTGTGGAACGCGCGTCTTTCTTTCTGTCTAATTAATCTGACGCGCAAAAAGTGTATCACGCGTGAGAACTCTTCGGCCATTTATGAGCGATTCAAAGTCTACTTAAAAGCGTGTTAGAACTCGCGTCGTTCGAAGACGTAAAAGAAACGTTAAAAAAGCTGTTTGAAAGAAAAATTACTTATTGTTGTCAAACTTGTCGACACGACAACAAGTTTGACAAAAAAAAAATAATAATAATCGAAAAAAAAGAGAAAATTATCTATAAATTACGAACGAAATAAAATTTCACAACGTTGTTTACGTGAACAAAAGGCAATTTCAAATCAAATTAATTATTAACTTTTATTTATATAACTGTTAAAATCATATCGTCTCGACTTTGCGCGCGTCCCCAGAACAGAAATTTACTTACTCCTCGACTTTTTTAATACGCGTTGTTACGCGTCGCGAAACAACTTGCTTATTACACGTTCGTAGAAATTACAAGCGTAACAATCGCGAAGCGCGCTACTGCCGCGATGAAGATCTTTCTCGACGCAAGAGAGCTTTCCATCGCACACGAGGGAGGGAGGAGGGGGGGACAGATTTTCAGACGATCTGACCTATTCTTCCTACAACAGTTTCACCTGCCGCGAAACGTATTCTTAGAGCCCATTGTCTTCCACGTACTGCACAACGTTCGCTGATCGTTGCGGCGCTCGTCTCGAGAACGACGTCGTTTCCCGAGCGATCGCTTCTTCTACGTTTTTTCTCCTCACCGTGAAACGGACATAAATAGTTTTAGTCAACCGATACGCGCTTCCTTTTATTGTCTCGTTACGATTCGCAATTTCACTTCGACGATGCGACCAATGTTATTTCTATTGTGTGTTGAGCTTCAATACGTCATATACCGGGATGTCTTTGTGCAAACGTCTGTCTCTTAGATAATAACAGATTTTTCTCAGCTATATACTTTTTAAGATATATCTATCTATATATCTGAGATATCCTTTATAATATATTTAATATGATTTATAATAAAATGATTTATAATATTCGATTTATACATATTATATTATAATTGATTTGTAAATATATTATATATTAAATATATTATATATTATATTGATTTATAATAGAATGGATAATGCGAAATTGATTAAACATTGTTTATTGAGAATCGCGAAGCTATTTCTGGCAAATTAATTCCTTCCTTCGTTATCCGTAAAAAAAAAGAAAGTATAAAAAATGAAATTTTCATTAAGAAGATCGAAAGTTCGGACAAGTTTATTTGACGGCAATTACATTTGTATCGATCCTCGCGAAAGTGGAGCTCAGAAATTCACATCGGCCATTCGCAGAGCACGGTCTCTTTTCCCGCATCTAAAATACCAATCTTGCACGGTAAAACCTGAATCGCCGAACCTGCATAGACATTCATTATCACAGTTCGATACAATTAAGTACGTGACACACGCAATTACACAGTTTATATATCGTTACTAATCTAATCTAATCTAATCGATTCTTTGGTCTATATATATGAATTGATTTCGTGGAACATCGATTAAAACACTCTCCCATTTTAGAGAGAACTAATTATGCAGTTAATTACACCAGCTTAATTGGCAATAAGTGCCTAAACAGAGTCTGACTTATAACCGCGCTGCTCTCTTTGACATGCTTTCACATCGATTACGTCGACGCGATAATCCTTATTAATGTGTTAACAAGTGCTTCAACTTTTATTCCGCTCGCTTAATACGTCAACGCGATCGAGAAAAAGAGAAAATAATCTTATACATATAACGTATCTATCTTGAATTTTTTCTATCTTTGTTCTATTTATTATTTTACAAATATTATTATTGTACAAATAGATGTCTTTTTAATAGAAGAGAGATATTTTTTTGACAATTTAATAGAGAATCTTTTGGCTCTGAAGTTTCAAATTCAATGAGTATGTGTAAATACGGTCAATAAGAGCCATTCGCTCAATGTTTTTTGCGGTGATATTCGTGTATATATGTGTACACATATATACGTGTTCACGTGTAAATCTTACACGTGAGTTTTTTAATTGAGAATTTTCAATTCTAAAATTCATATAGGATGCTAATTTTGCATCTCATATATGAGATACCCCGAATACCCGCCTAATTATATTATAGAGATATTTTGGTTTGTTTAAGTCGCTGCAAATGTTTCGTGGATATTTGGCCAGCAGATGCTTTAAATTCATTAAATCTGACTTTGTAATGACTCGGCAAAACAGCGCGGTTAATTGTCTCGGATTTATTTATGTACCACAACGAGAACAGACGGATACCAAACAGATGCGATAAAACACACGATGAAAGTATAAAAGACAGTCACAATGTGTGTGTATGTGTGAATCTGGTACTGTGATTAAAACGTTATTAAACATAGTTTAATAATATATTTGAGAAAAAGCCAACAGCGTTACCTATGGTTTCTATAGCGAAACCATCACGAATAATGAGGCACGAATTCGAAGCTACGTGAAATATGAATTTTGCGTTATTTTACACAGAGTACACCGACAACTGCACTATTTCTTGTAAGTACAATAAAAGATCGATTTACCGGCTATTACGACGTAACGGACGTTTAAAAGACACATTAGCCGACGCATCAGTGTGTTAACTCGTCGTTATTTCGCCACAGCGGGAAGGCGTAAGGCGGCGGAAATCCCAAGAAATATAATTCATTAGACGCGGGGAAACCATAAAAACACCGCGTATGATATATACGTAATTTTGCTACACACTCGCAAATTTCTACCTTCACGTGGATAATAAGTTGTAATGCATATAACTATTCGTGAGAGCGAAAGCTCCGTATGCAGCTGTACTAGTCACGCATGCGTTGTTGCAAAACTAGCGAAAGTAAAAAGATTCGCTTTCGTAGCCGTTTATTATTATGTATCCGTCGTCTGCCGACACCATCACAATTATAAACGCGTTGACTGTCTCGGTAAAATTCGAATGACGAAAGGAAATGAACAAATTAGACGGCTGTGTGAGCGACGTTGTGCGCTCGAAGTTATTCCGCTTCCTTCGCTTGATTTTTTCTTTTTTTTTTTTGTCACACGCGCGTCTTAATTAGGTTTAATAATGAGAACGCTTCACTTTTCTCAATAACACACATGCGTGTATTAGATACTTTTGTGTTTCAAATCTGTGAGAGATTTTCCGCGTTTTTCTTTTCTGATTAGATACGTATACACACATCTTGTATTGTTGCGTTTCAATTTATTGTAAACAACAAGGTAATAAATTTTGAACAAGCACGCTGCGCAAAGAAATATATATATATCATGACGTGTAATAAAATTGTTTGGCAAAAACCTTGCTACAAAAAATACGATTTATACGTACAACAATAGTGGAATCGAACTCTGATACGTGCCGAGAAAAAAAACTGGGAAGGACCGATTCGTGTTTGAAAACTGTGCAAACACGAGAGTACATACACACACACACAGGGGGAGGTCACATGAACGACCACACACGCGCGCACACAGGTGCGAGAAGGTTTCATTTAAGTGGCGTGCCACTGTGAAGTTCCGCTGTCGCAATTAGCGCGGCTCTGCAACGCATATAGGCCATGTCATTGCGTTTCCGAGGAAAATTGGACTTTTTCGTTCTAGGGTAACGTCATCGTGATTTAATTTTAAGTTCGTTAATTAACTTAGCAATATTTGGCGCGGCGCGTAATTGCATTGGTTTTATACAATTAAAATTTCACGAACTCATTATCTCTTCCGTGATAAACAAAAACAAACAAGAAATCGTGACGATTGCGAACACAGAGAGGTATCAAACATCTCCGCATGTGTATCAGTTCGCGCGGATAAAATATAGTCAGTTTGGGTAAATACAATCAGTCTGAAAAACCCGGATTCGGACCGTAATATAAAATGCTCGTTGAGTTTTAACAGGATTACCAGTTGCGCCACTGTAGGTCACGAAGCCTGGTAATGATAGATATCTCCTAATCAACAACGCGACCAGTGCAACAACAACACGCGCGTGTACGCACACGCGCTTGCTCTTATCCGTTATTATGCGACGAAAATCGCTAATGCATCTCTCATGCCGTAATGTACGGCGCGCACACACAATAGCGGATTACGCCGTTTAAGTAAAGCCTTCTCGCGCGGGTTGATATTTCGAAATGATAGGAGAATGTAGAGGCAGCTATTATGAGAAAGAGAATGGTTGTGGTTGTTTCTCTCTCTCTCTCTCTCTCTCTCTCGAGCGCGCGCGCGGCTGCGGTACACGCGCCACTCTCCATTGCGCACGAAGAAAAGCCGAGATAAACCGAAAGGAACCGCGACGAGAAAAGTTCCTTTCTTCATAAAAGTGCCTCCGCTCCGATAACACACTGCGGAAAAGAAACCGCGTTTGTGTCGAGAAAAGTTAGATAAGATCGTCCGCAATGGCGCCATTTCTCGTTCTCGTAAATTAAAATCCTCTTTCCGGATTTTGTTAAGTTTTTGTTTACTAAAACAAAAATTTGAGATAACACAATTATATTTAAATTCCGTCGCGTATTTTATAATTTTCCTTCTATTTGCGCGAATATTCTACAGAAATATTTAATACTAATATTTCGAAAATAGTAAAAATATACTTTAGATATCATCAAACTAAATCTAAACGATGCATGAAAAAACGTTTGCGTGCTGCTTTCTTTTCTACGTTTTATTAAAAAAAACGTTTATAACACACGTTATCGGTAGTTTCACGCCTACGTAAGCTCGAGATGACGAGAACAGGGAAGAGGCTCCTTTCACTTAACTACATATTTCTTCGATATAACCGTCGTATGAGCAATTATAATGGGTTCTTCGACCGACGCTCTTTCTGAGTTTCAAAACACAACGCAACGAAACATCTTTTGCAAAACAAACGGATATTATATTGAAGTTAAGCAAGAACCTCAAATTCGTTTCAATCGTTCACACAACAACAGGCAGAGGAAATAGGAGCTTCCTGAACGGAAATTCGCGACCCCCCTAAGCGGAAGTTCGAGGGAGATCGCAGATGAGTTTAGAGGAACAAAATAACCAACCAAAAGAGCCACCAAAATAACTAGTCATTCACAAATATACAATATAGAATATTATTGATAGTTTATAAATTTCAAGCAATATTCTGCAAAATATAAAACAAATCAAAATTTTCTGCTACTCACACACAAAATAAAAGTAATCTCGGAGAAATTTTAACAAAACTTCAGGTTAGATTTTCTCTCGTTCTTTTTCAATTCTAAAAAATGTGAAAAAAAATTCCTTAAGCAAAAGAATAATTCCACAACTATTTTTAGAAAGAACATTTGTGGTTTATTATATTGATAATTAACACACTATATATATATATAATTGTCTATTTTATCAACGACAATTTATAACATAACTTGTTTTGTCACGTTATTGAACTCGGAAGTGAAAGCAATTAGCTTTTTTACATAAACATTCGTATGTGTGTATACATTGTTTTTTAATCTACGTACAAATGTCGTTACCTTCGATTTTTATATCATTTTCTGAAACACTTTTTTTAAAAAAAAAGTCCTTTCACGTCTCAAACATATCGATAAAAATCCATTGTGTTACAACTTCGAACGAATAAGTGCACTCTAGCACTTATTCGAGACATCAAACTGCGAGATGCGAAAATCTCGAGACGTTATGGATTATAACAGAATTTATCTCGAAAATATATCTCCGTTCTATTCCGTCCTTTCTCTGGTACAGGTACCATACGGGAGATACGCTTTGAAGCGTGAAAAAAAAAAAAAAAAGACGAAGTGGACACGCGCGTCAGGTCGGCGCGTCCGGAATGCAAACTATTTCTGGACAATCTCCAGAGAACCCGTTGCTCTGAGTGTTGCGAAAAATTCAGTTCCTGGTTTGGTGTCGCGTGTTTAAGTTTAGCTCCTCGCGTCGTACCAACGACGCATACCAACGATGCATCGCATCATTGTTCGAATAAAATTGTTGGAAAACAAATAACGGTAATTGCGTATAAAGTTTGCGGACCTCAATTCGTTAGTGCAAATATCTCTTTTCTTTTCATCTATGTGATATCGATAGAATGCAAATCCAATCGCGATATCTCGCTTATACAATCAGAGTTCCGACGAAATGTTCGCCATGTAATTTCCGCCTTAATTACAAAAGATAATTGTTTCATCGGGAATCGTGCTACTAATTGTAAGTGTGATATATATATGCGAACTATAATTGTAATATCACCGTTGGGGCAATAGAAAACTAGCGTATCTGACACCGACAGTCGTCAGGTATCTGACTTGTTTTTCCGATACGAATCGATACAACACTCAGTCCGATACCGCACGTAACCGGTTATACGTTACGTAATCATGAATAACACACTGTTGTTCCTCAAGATGCAATCAGTCATAAAAATGTATGAACTGGATGGAAAAAAAAAAAATCAAGTCGATCCTGCCAGGATTCGAACCTGGAATCTTCTGATCCGTAGTCAGACGCGTTATCCGTTGCGCCACAGGACCACTCGATCGCAAATTCGCTTCAAACGGCACATCTAAGTGCACATCTAAATTATTGAATAGAAATAAAAAAAGAAAACAAAATTAAAAAATTCTCTATTTTTAACACTCGATGCTCGCACGATAATAAAGAGTGAATTTTTCATGTATATAAATAGTAGCTTCTTAAACATGGATGAACGAAGACTGAAAGGGATTCAAGGTCCTTTATACATGATGCATTTTTATACGTCGTATAGTTTATAAATTCTCCCTTTTCACTTATTTATAAAAACCTACTTTCCAAATATTTTCAAATATACCCACTTACATTATGAATGTTCACAACATAAAATGGTATAGAAAATTTTGTAAGAAGCTTTAGATTTGTATTATGATAAAAAACTCATCGTTAGAACTTTATTTACTTTTTAAAATGATTTTGTGTATATTTTACTTAATAGTAAATACAAATAAATATGCAATTAACAAGACCGGATGTCCTACTTTCCGAGGACGTGTTCTCTTTCTTGTCACATCCTTGAACACCATTTCAAATTTGACCTAGTTTTGTGCGTTTACGAGTTGCGATTCGATATTTTAAATTTGTATATTGTTAACAAAATATAAGTGTTTAAAAATAAATGTAAGTGTTTAAAAATAATAACATATATATATATATATATATATATATATATATATATATATATATAACAAATACAAGTATTTTTAACAATCAAAATTTCAAACGTCTTTAATTGCATGTTCTTTTGCAAGTGTTTTGGATTTAATTATACAATTGTAGAAAGTAAAATTTCTCTGAAAGAGAGAATTCATTGAATTGTGCGCTATTTGTGCATAAGTGATTGTCGTTAACAGCGTAATTTAACGGCAATATTACAAGTAGAAATGTTGCAATAAAATGTTCGACTTAACTGTTTGCTTATCGTAGGAAACTTCTATGTGCATTTTAGAGGATACTAAAGATATGAACGTTGGCTTTGTGATTACAACGAGCGGTAACATTTGCAATTTCATTATCGTTCATTTATGTATGGTATGCCCGGCGCAAATGCCCCGTCTCTCTCGTCGGTTATATATTACAAGACCTTCTCTCTTCGCAAAAGGCGTATATTTCAGCGACACCCTAAATTGTATCGATCTTTGGGAAAACTTGCTTGTTTTCACGGCGTGCGACATCGTGTAAGTAAGTATAAAATGTTATCGTGCAACAAGACGTGTTAATATTACAGCTAATAGCGTGATTAGCTTTATTTTACGTCAAAGTTTTACACTTGACGAGAAAATTTTAATAATAATTCATAAAAATCATTTGTCGTTCAATTTGTTGCTCAATTATAAGCGTGTATATTATTTAAATCTATCAGAAAGTATAATAACTTTCAGTGAATACCTTTGCATAATTTTGTATTTAAAATATCTTCAATGTTGATGTTCGATAAATATACATTTGTATATCTAGTGCAAAGTGATTTTAATGCAAATTTGATAATAATAAAATAAACCTTATAAAAAAAAGAGCCGAATTCACGATTTTACGAATATTAAAGGACAAAATGGGAAAAAGAAAATCTCATCTACGTGAAACAACAAAGACAACATCTGGTCCCGTGAAAGTGCGACGGGATATACTACACAATACACGCGGAGTATTGTTTTCGCGGCTCATCTTCGAATATCGACGGCAACGAGCCCACAAGTGTGTTTCGTATACACACGTTCTTGAGGTTCTCGATAGCTGTGTTCGACGCGTGTCACGATTTTTAACAAACGTGCACATCCGCGTCGACAACGCGCTGCAAATCAATACGCGACGTAATTTTCAGAAAAATCCCGCGTTTGAATGAAGACCGGAGCTGTGATTTCAATATTCATAGGATATTCTAATTGTTTTCGATTATTTCCGATTTCTCATTAAAGTTGCAAACTTCAACGGGAAACCGAGGCAATAATTAATCCGATCATCAGAAAGCTTCACAACGGATATATTATAAAATATAGAGCGCAAGAACCCACGTTATATTCATAATTTCTTTCTAAACACATTGCTGTATAAAAATTACATCGTATAAAATTTTGCGCAACATTCAATACATTTATCAAATGGTAAAAATTATTCTGCTTTTTTTATTAATTAGAATTTTTATTGTATTATTATTTTTTATATAAAGTACTCTATTGAACAGAAATTAAAAATCATCTGTTTACAATTCATATAGGCTTCAATCTACAAGGAGCAAAAGTTTACCGCGGTTGACGCACATTAGAAGGAAACCATGTATTTTTGTAATCTACAACGAGACAACAAGCGTGGTTTACGTAAGTATTCGCAAGTGAGAGAGAGAGAGAGAGAAGTAGCGCAGAACTTCGCTTTTTTTTGCTGTATGTGCATTAAATGTGAATCGTCGATAAGTAAGTGGCGCGACAGTATTTACGTTCGTGTGTCACGTTGACAGCGAGCAGACTGCTGCCCGTGCACGTTAGCGCAATCGCGGCGTGACGTAAAATCACAATAACACCGTGTAAACAACGCTTCCGCATGCTGTCAAATTTTTTTTACCATGCTGACGCGGGAAATTTCGATCATTCGATACTCACAGTTAGCTGCGGGAAATTTCACACGTCGATGTCACCCCGCTGATTCCCCGCGACAGAAGGGTGTTTGGTTATAAGATTTGATGCTCGCGCGCGGGTGTTGTTGTGTACACTGGGTGTTTGGGAAAAATGTGAGATGAACCTTACGACGCGCCGAACGGTTAGTTCCACAGTCACCACGAGTGTCGACACGAGTCACATGGATCACATTATTGTGCGTGTCCTATTCAGAAAATCGCGAGTACGGCCGAAACGCGCTGCCAGCCGTCACGGAGGATCCGCACACTCGCCATTTTAATTTACACTGAGGGCCGTTCTGTCGCGGGCAGCGAGGTGTCCTGCGCGATTCGCGGGATGCGCATGCGCGCGACAGGTGGCTGCCCGGGTGTCATAATGTTCCTCTCCCACCGACGAAACATCGCAGGTGACGAGTGGGCGCAACGATTTTTTCTTCAACTAATCTATGTTACCGACCGGTGCTTGTGTGGCATAGCAGTTGTAGACAATACAGTAATTCTTATTATTTTCTACTTAATCGATAACAGATAAGAACAAAATTGCAGAGATAGTTATTTATAGCAATTTCGGCTGGTCTGCACCGGTGTGCCACCTGTGTAGAGTTGGTGCAATTGTGTGCAACACCGCATCGGTGTGTGTACTGATTACACTAACTGGCTCCGACTAATTTGTGAGAGCCACTTTGTGTACACCCAACATGCACCTATGCGATGTACTGAGCTCAGACGAATACGCGGAACCAGCAAAGAACTGCTGCCATTCGACCAGCCGAACACACAATTTGCACCGACACCCGAAATGTGCAGTCGGTGCAAACCAGCCGAAATCGCTATTAATTTATTTAATCAGAGACTCGGACCGAAATGAAATTTCGGTCCGGTTGCGGTCCGATGTTGTATCTAATTTTCGGTTTCGGTTTCCGATCTCTTTATCGATAACGCTGACCGTAACCGCTTGAAGTTTGTTTTTTTTTTTTACAGTTACAGTTATGAGTGTTTAATTAAAAATCGAAAAAGTTACCTTTTCAAAAAAAGGTAAAAAAAAGGCGCCAAGTACACGCACAATACGTATTGGATTCTAGTTACTAATACTACAAAAAATTCTTCCTTAAAAATAAACCTGTTTTACAAAAGAATTGATTTAATTAATCTAATTTAACCTATTGCAAAATTTATAATGAATAAAAAAAGATAATTCAATAAGTATGCTAATTCAATAATATGCAATAAGTTGCATATTATAAAAAATGCACGTTTATTAAAGAAAACAAGTTAACTAAGAGTTAAGACTTATATAGTTTAAAACCGAGAAATTTAACAGGTGATACGAACCAATATGCTGGATGTTGTGCGGAATAAATATGTATATGAATATATATTTATATTTTTTAGGAGTGTACATTTGTTACACTTGATTATTCAAATTGAAATTTCAATTCGTTAATTCATATAGGATGCTATACTTGCATCACACATATGTGTGAGAATACCCATTTTTAAATTTACATTTCTAAAAAACTTAAATATATATTCATATATATTTATTCTGCACAACATCCAGCACATTGGTTTGTATCACCTGTTAAATTTTTTGGTTAGTTTTAAACTATATAGGCCTTAAGTTTTAATTAATTTGTTAAATTTCACGCCAGTGAGATGGCGTTATTTACAGAGTATTATATTCGAATATTGTGAGGAAAACAGAAACAGGTTTTAATCTGATTACGGGTTTCGATCTATAAGTTTTTATCTTAGTTATTTTATAAAAGGTTTGTTTTTTGTCTCTGAACTGGTTTCACTAGTCTATCTTTTTCTTTCTAATATGGATAATACAAGATTGACTGTGAAATAATGTAGCCTACTGTGTAAGTAGTTCAAGGAAAAAAACAAACCTAAAATAAAAGCATATCCACAATATTTCAAACTGGTTTTCAGTTTTAATTTTACTAAACTAACGATTATAATTCGGTTATCGGTTTCGGTTTCAGTCCGATCTGGGTCCTTGTATTTAACGCTAAAAAACAAGAATTACAAGATATAAACTAAGTCTCTTACCGGTTGCTAAAAATGTTGTAGATAGACGTATAAGATAAAAAAATCAATTAAAAAATTTATAAGCAAAAAAATATAAATAGAAAAATATATTAA
>NW_018020746.1:143848-163450 GCF_002006095.1 Pseudomyrmex gracilis
TGGGCCAAGCTACCTACCTTTCTTTTTTAGAGTATATAGTGTTAATATTTATATATAGACTTTTTTTTATAGATATTTATGTTTTAATACTTTTGCTCGCTCGCCGCCACCTTCTCCTCTCTCTCTCTCTCTCTCTCTCTTTCTCTCTCTCTCTCTCTTTCTCTCTCTCTCTCTCTCATTAAAAGCAAACTTTACAAATTTATCACAAAAAGATGTTTCAGTCTTTCTACTCAAGATTAAGACACACAGATACAAGGCAACAATATTGTATATATATTTGATACAAAGCAGAATGTAATGAGTAACAATCGAATTAGAATTTATAGTTTTTTATATTTATAGAAATTTTTTATATTTATAAAAAATATTAGTTTTGGAGCGCACAAAACAAAATGTATACATATGACAATAATAACAAATCATAGGATTTATAGTTTTCTGCGTTTCTCTTTCATTATTAAGATTTAATATCAGCACTCGTAGATGGAACGAGTTATATTAAGTCAAAAAGTTGTTTACTATTTTACAATTGAGTTTCAAAATCTAAGATAAATTCTTAATTCATAAAGATCTGCAAATGTTATTCACATGTTAAAAATCCCAGCAACCTTGAGATCAATGCAAACCGCTGAACTGTTTCCGCGTCATACGTGTATATCATTCAAATTAATTTATTATTACGAAACTTGCAAACTGATGTGATTTTTTGACTTAATATTCGCTTTACCTGTCCACGAGAGATAATGCGATATTTAGACACTGTACATACAATATTGCAAAAATATTTAAATAGTGTATATATAAAATTTTGTCTCAAATTCTAAAACATTTTGTAGTAGTATGTTATAGAGTAGTTATAAAGTAATGTAGTAGTATGTTATAGAGTAGTTATAGAGTAGTTATAAAGTAATAATCTATATTTCTCTCACATATTTTTAATTCCTTCTAATAGTATAAAAATATACATTGATGTGTGTGTTGAAGTTATATAACTAATATAATTTTTCATACGTACACTGATTTTTTACACTTGTAAATTGTTTTTTGAAAACATATATGAAATTTTAATCTCGAACTTTCAGTCATAAATCACTTTATCTTTTTTATCTTGCAGATAAACCTTCACCTTCCGAACACGAACGCAACTCGTGCGTTCTTTATCCGAGAACTTGTTTCGCTTATGAAAGTTCGTGAACCCTATATCGATTCTACTATTCATAGAAATGACCAGGGAACGGTCAATGGACTGCCGACCGTTTCAATTGATATACGCGTACATATGTATGTACATACGTAAGCCGCATGTCTAACGACAGGTTTATAACTGACTTTCTTTTTTTACACAACTTTTATGTAAAGTGTAAATTAGTTGAACGTCAACGAACATATCGTGCAAGGGCATCTCTGTCAAATCAGATCTCTTTAGGATGATGCAATGTGTATTGTAGTACGATGCAGTCTTTGTAAAAAAAAAAAGTCAGTCTCCAGTAACAATGTGCTTTTGTCGTCTTAAAAACCTCAAATTTTTACTTCTATCATTCACTTCTATCATTAAAACTGCATTTTGTTCTCGCGGAAGATACATTGTATTGATCAAAATGAAATATATTTTCTAGTACGAAATTGTGTTTTTGCAAACTCAACGTAAACAATTACAATAATTTATATTCTCGTCTAGAATATATTTGATAATAATAATAATAACAAGCTTCCAAATAAAATCTCAAATAATAAATAAATCTGCGAGCAACAGTCCACAGTTAGTGGTAGTGAGAAAAACAACAAGACAATGCTACTAAATTTATTACAAAGTTTCGATCCTCTTTATTTTATGATCATCCTCAGCCAATCTGTATAAATTAATTGAAAAACTCTTTCCGACCATGTATCTTATAATGTGAAAATAACAGACATTAATAAATAAATAAATAAAGAGAGGATCGAAACGTTCTAATAAACTTAGCAGCATTGTCTCATTGTTTTTTCACCACTACCAACTGTAAACTATAGCTCACAGACTTATTCATTATTTGAAAGCTTATCTAGAACGTTTGTTTTTTGTTTAACTTGATGAATTGCATCTTATGCAAAGAGAAAGGCATTATCGCGATATAAAGTGATACTATATGTGCTACATGTGTCACTTGCTACATACCGCTTGTCATATCGCTTTTTTATCTTTTCTTATTATTCAACGTATACACATATAAGTGTTGCTTTAAAAGATTATTCAAGAAAACACACGTGTATGATAACAAGATTTTTTATAATTTCAACATAGTGCATTATTTATCTCAAGTTCCGTTTTCTCTTAATTTTTGTTCTTTAATAAAAATGTAGCATTTGCTTCGGTAGAAAAGCATATTGTTGCAAAATTTCCACGATAGTGTTTTCGAAGAATTTTGCAATTCACTATACAAATATCAAAATAAAATTTATTCTTATCATAATAATGTATCTTTTTAAATCAAAATATGTGTGTGTCGAAGAAAATATACGGATATTCTATTCAAAGATTTGCTCATATGTATATAGAGACTTTAATATGCTGCTATTGATCGATAGCTTATGACCGAAGAGAATCAATAAAATAGAACACTGCTCCCAAGGTGGTTGTGATGCACTTTTGTGTGAAAAAAAGTATATATAATTCTCCCATATATTTAGTCAAATCATAACCCGGTAAAAAATTTTCCATGTATAAAATTGTATGGACATATTCGGTATATAAATTTGCATAATTAGATAATAAGTTTAATTTGTGTATAAGTATATATGATTATATATCAAAAATTTTTTTAAAATATAATAAACATATAGTTTTATATACTTTTTTTGTATCTAACATGATACTAATAGAGTTATTTTGTAATTTGATATGGAATATCTCTGAAGCCATTCTCTTAAAAAAAGAAATTCTCCGTTTATAAAATTGTATGGACATATTCGGCACACATATAAATTTGCATAATTAGATATAATTATTGTAATTTGTGTATAAGTATATATGAAAAATTTTTTACCGGGAATACGTCCAATTAATCGTGATAAATAATAGCCAATTATAAAGCTTTTAACACACAAAAAACAGGCAAACTAATTAATTTTTTTTGTTGATTAAGTAACTATCGAAAACAAGAACTGCCACGAAAAAAAAACTACTTAATTATTTAGTATATTATTTAGCTTTTAGTATATTATTTAGTATAATCACCACATTTATATATGGTTCTCTGAAATATTTAAAATATATTAAATTCTCTCTCTCTCTCTTAAATTATAATACATCTAGTTAATTGTGGTATAATAATAGCCAGTTATATATATATATATATATATATATATATATATATATAGAGAGAGAGAGAGAGAGAGAGAACTTGTACATATAACAAATCAAAACTAGGCAAAATAATTAATTCTATCGATTGATTGACTATCGAAAGCGAGAACTGCCATGATGATAAATTACTTGATCTTTTACATTAGTATAATGTATTTCTACATAAATGCGATAACTATATATATATATATGTTTATCATAAAAAATATATTAAATATAAATAAGTGAGTTACGTATATTAACACAATTCATATGTATTAATTAAACATATTAATTAAATTTAATAAATATGTTAAATGTAAATATATTAAATTTTTTAAGTATATGTAAAATGTATTAAGTTTTTTAACCTTAAGTGTGCGTTAAGTAACAAGATATGCGATGTATGCGCATATAAACTGTGCGTTACTTAATTTTGGTTTATATATGAAAATCTCAAATAAATGATAATTTCTGATACGCAGTAGATTGCGCATTTTATCAAAAAACAAATTTAAAAATAACGTTTATCATGGCCTTTAGCCACGTAAAAAAGGAGTGATAACACCGCACAGATAAGTCTCTGCAATAATACAACAAATATAACATTCGTGTAAATCAATGTACTGAAGTGTATGATTTTGTGAGACGGAAACTCGCTAAATCAACTCGTACAATATCACTTTGTCAAATATGTAAGTATTTACTTTACTTAAATTTAATTATAGCGTGACATTGTTGCAAATAGATCATGCATTTTTTGTAATTTTTTTATGTAGAAACACTGAAGAAGATCCTATAGTGGATCAAAACGTTTGTATCTTTTTTACATTTTCGGATTAAAGAAGAATTTTACCCGAACATCAGATGTAGCTCGTTAGTGTTTTCTTCCTATCGTTTTATTAAATATATAGCAAGTAAAGAGAGAAAAAAAAGAGAGAACTAATATTAATATTAATATAATAATAAAAGTCTAATAAAAATTTATACAGAATGTCCGAATATAACCATATTATTTCTCGTAGTCAGGTAGAGCGGATTGTGCCGAGTCGAAAAGTTTTTTACTAATTTGCAAATTTTGCAGTAATTAATTAATTATTTATAAGAATCTGCGAATACGTGCCGTCCACGTGAGGAGATATTCTAGCATTTTGCGCGCTTACGGTTGTTTCTTTTTATCTAATTGCTTAATTTTTATATATTTAGATAAAAACTTATTTATAATTTCAAAATATGTTAGATTAGATTAGCGTTAGAGTTAGTTAACGAGTCAGTATTATACACAGATTGATCTTGCGTTAACATCTGCACGTGTAGGAAGTAGTCGCTTTTTAGACATTTTTTTAGATAGTTGTTTCACTTTCTGACATTAATTTCAAGTATATGTACTACATGTTGTAAAGATGTCTAAACTTGAAAACTGTTTTTATCTATGATCTTCAAGAAGAAAAAAGTTATTTATTTCTCTTTTCCTATACATATATATGTTAATAGATGACCTACGAATTGATCATATTGTTTTTTATTTTTTTTTAGATTTATTTCTTATGACGATAAATAATAATGTTATAAACATGACTGTCATGAGGAAATGATTCTTGTTAGATATATGTATGAAAAAACCAACTCGTGTATCACACACTTATTAACACACACGTTTATATCTTCAAGATGTTATTTTCAAAGTGATACTTTTTGTCTTCTTTTCATATAATATATGTATGTATGTAACAACAATTATTGTTACTGATTTTTCCTTGAAGTCAATAAGATGACTCGTCAGGTTCTAGGCTACACAATTTTGTATCACAATACGTGTTTTTCTAAGTCATAAAAGTATAATATGTCTAGTAATACTTACAAATGCTTTCGTAATCAGGTTACATCTTTAACCTTAGTCTAACCCTAGTCTTGTAAACCTCCGAGCCAGAGCGATTCTTGAAAATAAGATATCTTATTAACTATTTAGTAGAAAATTTCTAAAAACTAAAACCGTATATTAAAACTAATGTTATTTTTTTTAATATAGAATGTTGAAAACCCCGTAACTGTTTACAAAATTTGTGCAACATTTTAAGCAATAAAACAATCACACATAAATGTCCAGGGTTTACAAGATACGTATCTAAAACAAACATTTACAGAATTAGAGTTAAAATTAAGATCTTATCAATAATAACAAATATTTAGATATATACTTGCAATAGATACAAATTTTTTTCATACAAATAGATAATACATAATATATCTAATATATGTAATCATATACAGTCATGATTTATATTATTAAATAGTTTTACTAAAATTTTGATTAAAATTTTTTATCAGAAAAATTTATTATATCGGAAAATTAGTACACACAATTTTGTATGTTCGTGAGCGGGCGCGCGTGTACGGCGATACAAAAGTTGTAGTGTTAGTGTTCTTGATAATAATTAATTATGCATTCTCGAATCTTAATAATAATTAAGTTTAAAATAAAATTAAGTTTACAATTGTTTACTATAAGGAAATTTTACTAAAGAGAAAATCTCAAGTGTTGTTTTTATACTGTATTATATCTATGCTTTATCTCTCTTTTTCAATACTTTATTATTTATGCTTTATCATCTATAAAGAATGAAAACTACCGGTATAAGTTGCAAAAAATCTTGTCTGTAGTGCAAGACTTACAGTTGTTTATAAACTGATTTAAAATATTGTGTTCTGTAAGGCTCTGAGAATATAATAGAGAAAATATTAGAGATATGTAATAGAGAAAATATTAGAAATATGAATAAATATTAAATATTTGAGAAAGAAATTTGAAATAATGTCACATTAAACGCGAGAACGGAGTGGATTATAGATTCCTTGAATGATATGGGTTTCCGAAACTCACTCAAATGTTTTAAACTGGTTTCTCTATTACGTATTAATTTAGCGCGACATCTAAAGGCCATGAAAAAAAAACTGTGCACAATAGAATAGAACTCGTTTTCCTTCGTTTAATAACCTTGAAAAGTTGGAATTTTTAAGTGCGAAAAGGATCTGAGAGACCCAAATCTGGACAAGATATTAACATTTTGAAAAGTAAGTAAATTTTTTTTTGGTTTGTGCACTTCTAATATATTAAAAACTCGTTGTTTTTTTTATAATTTTATCAAAATATATGTACATTTGTAGCGATTTATTAGATCATAGCGCGCAGAAACGTTACAAACGTTTCTGCGCGGAGATATTCTTATCTATAAACTTAAAGTCGCATAGATCTCACAGACCCAATCTGGACAACTCGTAGGTCATTTTTTATGTCTGGCACTGAATGGTTATTCCAAATTTTTATTTTATTAATTATTCCAAATTTTCATTTTTTAATTTATAATACATTAATTTATTCTATTTTTTTGTTTTGTAAAGAAATAATTCAAATTTCTTATTTAATATTTACTTCCATTCTTAATATTTTGTGCTCAAAGTCAAACAAACAAGTCAAACATTGGAGATATTCGAGAAAACAACTTCCAACTTTCGGTTTCCTTTGTTCTCGCATGTGCAATGCTGTACGCGACTGTAATAAACTTTCTTGTAATTCCACATTGAACGTAACTCTGCTGCGAATCGTTGACGGAAGTGCGGATTGTTACGGGCTGCAAGCTAAGGTCTTTTTCTTTGCGCAATTCCGATTCAAAATACATCAAGTAATTAATCGGTCGTAACTAATATAGAAAAAATATTGATATTTGTGCACATAATCAATGTAGTCTTTTAAATTTAGATCACTTATAAAAAGAAACAAATCAAGATTCACGCGTAAAGAATTCGAATGTAACAGAAAAGATCTGTTTTTAAACTTAAAATATTAGAATACAATAATGAGAAAAAAAGAGCGAATGAGTCAAATAATTGAAGAAAATCAGCAGTAATGAATGTAAATATATCACTTATACGAACAATAATGATAATATAATATTATCAAAAAGAATCATAAAAACAGTAACACGTAATTTTAGCGCAACACATTTCTAATTATAACGTGCCTTGCTCACAATGTATTTCGTAGCGTCGAACCGCACAGAAACTCGCGCGTTAATTCTGTGATTAATATTGTGATTTTTTTTTATTTTTTTTTTTTTTAAATATCACAAATACACATCACAATACACGTGTAGAATAGAACATAGTTGTATCACTCAAGAATGCGCTTTAAAAGTCGTTCCGGCCGCGTCGTTTCCGCCTCTATCAACAGAGTTACAATCGTCTTATAGCCGGACGATGAAGATGATCCACACACTCTTGTAGGTTGTGCCGACCACTTCTTGTATTCGCGCATCGTTGGAAGATTCACGGTTGTAGTGGTTAGAGAAGTTCTATACGTAGTACTATAATACCCGCCACAGACGCGCGCGGTTAGTCGCGATTCGTACGCGAGCGGTGGTGGTTCGTGTCTCGAGGAAGTTCGTTCTGTTTGCAAAGAAGGTGTGTGTTCGTTGATAATAGAAGTAAGTAATATCGAATGTAAAATAATATATATAATCTGTATATCTATTTTTATTTAAAATATAAACAAGTTATTTTGTAATATATATTTGTAATTTTGATGTATTTGTCACAAACAAATACATTTATGACATGTTGAATGTTACTAAAAACAATTAATAAGTCAGTTTTTTAAACTTTGTTTTTAAACTTTATTTTTAAGCAAAAATATTTTAATGAGAAAAGATATGAGCATGCTTTTGTTTAGAAAAATGTGTATAGCGAACTTTGAATTTTGTATCTTGAAAGAGTAGAACCAAAGATTAACACGTACAATTGCACATGTTCAAGAGAAATGTTATTAGTGTAAAAATAATTCAAAAAGTTAAACAAAAATAATCCGATAATGCTCCTTTATCGAATAAAAAGTTCTATGTAAAGGTTTTTAATCTATGCGCAGTAAACAATAGTTTCAGTTTAACACATGCGGACCAGAAATCTTACCTTATGACAAGGTATCTCGTCATTTTTTCGCAAAGTGTTAATAATATGAAGAAGTGTATAGGTTCAAAAGATTTAACATATTCCAAAATGATAGAAACAATAAAGTCAATATAAGCCTCGATACACAGACATTAATGATTACGTACTCTATTTATAATAATTTGATGTTTCGAATTATCTTGAATAGAATCATTTTTACAGTAAAAGACAAATTTATATCATGTCAAATTAATACACGTTTTTCTCCAAAGAACGAATACAAAAAGAGACAAGAAAATAAGTAAATAAGTGGAGAACAAAACTTAAATAAATAAAAATTACAATATTGCAAAACTCGTTCGAAATTTCACTCACCATAAAAACATGTGATAGAAAAGTGAAAAATTTCAGAAATAAAACTTCTTAACAAGTGAGTCAACGTAAAAATTAAATAAAGATTAAATCACGTAATAAAATTAATGATTGAAAACTTATTTGTCTCATTAAAAAACGATATTTTAAACTACAAAAGAGAACATTTACTTAAAAGAGAACTTATTGTCGAAATTAATTGAAACCGTCATAATTATTGAAAATCCAAACATACACAGAAACAAATAAACAACAAAGAGAAAAAAAGAGATAAACGCGTTATACAGATATTTTATAATCAAAAGATAAAATTCAAAATATTATTATATTTTCTTCAAAACTTATCGAGAAAATCTGTGTTTGAAAGAGGCTTTTAAAGTTGAAACGTTTTGAATACAAATTGGTTATTCTTATATTTTAATATCGCGTCTAGATTTTGTAGTCGTTTTATATTTGTCGAATTTTTATGTTGCATTAATTTAATCATTATAAATCCAAGGATATTCTGTTTTGGATGTTTTCGAAAATAATGTCTTTCTTATATTAAACAAATGTATACGAACTATTTGTATATTTAAAAGACAGTGATATACATTTTGAATAGTCAACAGTTTATTTATTATGTAACATTTTATAACATGAGGAAAAACTATGTTTATGGATGTTTTTAAGTAATCTCTAAATAACCTTGGCCTTTTAAAATGGCAAGAAATAAGTATACTACGATTTTTTGTTACGTCCATCATCACCTTGAGATACATTCTCGCAAACTCAAGGAACACAACATGTCAAGAGCGTTTTTGACGAACTTGACTCGAGAAGTATGATAATTATCTGAAAAAATAATTAATAAAGAATGTCTTTTTTACGAAACAGCAGGCATTGAAATTACGTGACTTGAACAGCATACAATATTGCAATGCTTAAAAAATGTATATTGAAAACAGATAACGGATATATATGTAACAATATTGTAAGCAATAAACATAAAAATATATGTATATTTTTATAGATGTTAAACGTGTACGTTCATAATGTTTCACAATGTGAATACTAAACAAAAAACTGTAAAAGTTTATCATTTTAACGAACTGTAAAAGTTTATCATTTTAACGAACGATCTTCACGCGTATTATATTATGACCACAAACACAAATAAAATTTGTGTTTAAAAAAAAAAGAAAAAAATTTATAATATTAAATGTACCAATTAAATATTTTTACTTTGCTTACTTTATATATTAATGAACGTGCGTGTGCCAAATATTCTTTAAATAAAAGTATAAATATATTTTTTGTTGTCAAAAATATATAAGAAATGCATATCCAATTTGAGAATAGCTATTCTATATTTTAATAATATATTAAACTTGGAACATGTTTAGTATTCATATTTCAAGATTTTGATGCAGACTTTTGCATTTTTTTTATCGATAAAACGTGACGCTTTTGCGTGGCCTTGCATTTATAGCGATCAGATCGCGTAAGCAATCTTTGTTTTTGTTTCCTCAAACTTATTGTACTCTCGGAGTATATACCATGTTACATAAACTTTTACCATGTACACTCTCATCAAAAATATATTACTAACTGTAGTTTAAAAAAATATAGATTACTATATTTAAATATAATTTAAATATATATTAATACTTAATATGAGATAAAGGTTCTTGAGAAATCAAATGTGGAATTCAAGGCGAATGAGAGCCAGTAAACAGGTTGTAGGTGTAAAAAACAAAAAAAACAAAAAATCAGTTTTGAGAAAATTGAAATTCAAACCATTATTCTATTATCGTTATGTCGACGACATAATTTTAACAGCTCTAGTTGAACAATTGCCACATTAGACGCTTTCAACAAATATCATCCAAGGTTACAATTTACATTAGAAAAACTATCTAACGACGCTTTAAATTTTTTGGACTTGACAATCATTAATTCTAAGTTTAATCGTTTTTTATTCGTACCATAAGCCAACCTTTTCAGGCAGATACTTGAATTTTTATTCCAACCATCCTATTTTACAAAAAATTCAAACCACTATTGACATGTTCGATAGAGCAATTATTCTTTCCCACTCTTCTTTCCATTTGAAGAACTTGAATTTTATTTTAATCATATGTATGAAGTGAGCAATTCGAACAAGAAGTGGGTTGTTATGTAGAAGTGGTTGTTGCTAATTACTTGTAAAGTTTTTCTAAACGTTTCGACTTTATTACCAAGTTATCTTCAGTAGATATTCTTAAATGAAAAGACAGTCCAACTCGGTACAATAACTACAATGTGAGATAAGTTGTTATTGAGACATCGTCATGTACTGAATTTTATTATTAACACCTTAATTTCAAACTGCTATCCGTTATCTTTTATTTTCAAGGTCATGCGTAATAGAATCAAATTTTAAGCCTCTCAACAAATCAATTCCATCTATGACAAATCAAATATTGATCCTGTGATTGCAATTGTTAATTTTTTTCTCCTTCCATACGTACAAAGTATATCCAAACATACGTACACTATTTTTAAAAAGAAAGAATTTTTTGACGCGTACCGTGATTTTAACAAATTAAACAATTTTATCAAAGTTCTTAAAGATCCGTTAGAACTTGACTAGAATAGGGATATTGTTTACTGTATTGAATGTGAGGATTGCAGCGTCACTTATACAGGTCAAACAAGAAGAAAATTAAACACAAGAATTAGCGAACACAAAAATTAAATTAATAGAAATGCGAACAATCTTTCAGTCATCACGGAGCATCGTTTAATGGGCCATAACTTTAATTGACAAAAAACTAAAATTCTAGACCGCGAACAATTTTACTTTAAACGACTGGTTTCAAAAATGATATACATTGAACTCCAAAAAATCCAATTAATATATTAATATGACTGATACTGATAGATTAAAACCATATTTCCTACTTCTTAATGCTGGGAATAGACTATGCATGTATTTGTGATTCGTGATTCGCGATTCGTAGCGATGCGCTACGTAGCTACGTAGTAGTCACGCGAATACACGCAAAAAGTGTGTTTGTATAATCGCGAATCACGAATCAACACGAATCACGAATACGCGCATAGTCTAGAGGTAGCATAAGGTGTACGTCTCCAACGTCTCGATTTAATTGTTTGTTGTTTTGAACACGTTGCTCCTTGAAGGGAGAAACTTTATTTATTTCACGTTATTCCTCTTGTTGACGACAGTTTTCGTTTGTTGTTTGTACTGTGAGGTGTCACTTAGACTCTACAAACGAACACAATTTTATAAGTCAATTTCATTTTTATTTATTTTACTGTTTTAACGAGGTAATAATTAACTTGTTTATTCTTAACTTGTTAGTGATTTTTATTTTTCTGTCTTTGTGACTAATTACACTTCATATCTACTGTTGTCAACTTTTTTACCGCTTCCTTCCTTGGTAATCTTTATCATATAATTTTATAACAACAATTATCCGCTGGCGTTTAAATATGTAATTTCTTTTGAATTATTTTGTAAATTTTTGTCATTCCAGTTTATCACCGAAGAAGATCTCAATTGTAGATCGAAACGTTTGATGATAGAATTGTACTAATTAATTGAATAAAAAAAAATACACCTACAACCTGTATACTGGCTCTCATTCGCCTTGAATTCCACATATTAATACTTAATTATAACCTACATAAATACAATTTAAACTCTACCAATCTAAATGTTTAATGCAAACAATATTTTTGTATGTTTCGTATCTTAATATGTAAATATTATATTTTGTGTATATATTGCGTAGTACGTCATTTCATAATTGTATATAAGAGTAATTTATTTTATACCGTGCGTTATAAAATCATACTTAATATAATATATGTGTTACAAGACAAACAGTTAAACGCATCATCCTAGATAGCACAATGATGTTTTAAAAACATATTAATATCTCTAATCATGTATTTGACATATATTCAGGTATATTTGTGTTAAAAAACCCAATATATTGCCAAATACATGTTCAGAGATATTCTTTCTTGTAAATAAGATGATCAATCTCCGACTCACTGAGCACCGTTCCTCGTTCTCCCCTAATTTGTAAACCCTACTTAAAAAAATTAAAAACAAATTTAAAGTAGGTAATGCAGCTACATACATATGTCACTTCGCTAAACAATATTTAATGGAGCGTGAAATTAATAATCTTATCAGGCGGGTTTGAGTTCTGTCGTGATTTATGTGTATCTTCGATTTCGGACGTCCTTTAATGACAAATATTTGAACGTCCATAAGATATTTGATCTTCAGCCCATCTGCAGTTAATTATCTTATTTTTATATTTCTACAAATTTATACAAATTATTAAGTGACTCTTACACATTTTTAAAAAGTGTTATATATTAAAAGAAGTAATTGTATATATATGTTGACTAATTATGAATGACAGATATATTGTAACAAAAGAAATTCTTTATTTATTTATTACATGTACGATCGTGAAATAAGAATGAGCGAGAAGCGTGCTATCAGCGTTATCGCATCTTTGTTTTTGTCAAATGAACTATAAAGATAAAATGATGCGATACCCACATAGCACGTGATATTACGCGTAATAAATATCTCAGTAATATTGCAATATTTTAGTAATATTGGATATTATAATACAATATTACAGTAATATATTATCGATATATAAACTACATTTATATATATATAATACTGAAATATTACAGTAATATTGCATCCCAAGTAGCAGATTATATATCAAATATGTTTTTATTATATCTTATGAACATTAGAAATGTCATTTACTATTTGACAAGTTACATACCTCGAATTGTATCTTACTTATATATCGTCACTCTCTGCGTATAATTACATAAGTGTCACATACGGGATTTTCAGTTTATTGCATAGTGACACTTAGAAAGTCATGTTCTTTATGGTCACCAAATATTAAAAAAAAACATTCATAAGTAAGGTAAAAATTTAAAACCAAAATATCCCTTAACTAGAGAAACTATATGAATAAACTTTAAACTTTTAAACTGCTTTCCTCTAAAATTTGCGTTTTGGAGTTACGGGATTATACGTAGGGAGTGACGATATAATATGATACATATATCTTTTGCTACATTGTTGCAAAAATTTTACAATTTTTGTTTGAAACATAAACGCTCTGTTTTTTAAATGTATTATATCAACAAAAAACACTTTGTGTGTATAACATTTTTACTATACAATAATAATTATTATATAATAACAATGATACACATAAATGTGTATACATATTGTCATATTTCATTTGATATATATATATATATATATTAAAACAAATGTTTACAACGCGAACAAATTTTTTGTTAACATATACTGATTATTATAGTCAATTCTTAATATATATATATAGCAAATGAAATATGACAATATGTATACACATTTATGTGTATCATTGTTATCGGACATACGATGGACGTCTAATTCATGTCCGCGGACGTGCGACCGTAAAATGAACATAGAACAAACGTTTATAGAACATCTTATGCTATCTGGGTATCAATCCAGAAAAAATTAGTAATAACACGATACTTACATTTACAATAAATAAGACGATTTTAGTTGTATCTTTTATATCTTATTAGTCTTCAAGTGATTGAGACAAATAATTTGATTGATCTTTAAGTGACAAGTTGTTCGATCAGACACACAAAATATTAAATCATTCTTCTAATAGTAAAACATAATATTACTTAAGACATACTTTAATATTTATTGATATAAATTTATTGACACATACGTGTCATTGAAATAAAGCATTTATTTACACTTTCTTTTTTGTTCGAAACGGTAAACTGCATTAATTTCTTATAGTTTGTGACAAACATGTATTTTGATTCGAGTTTGCTGATGTTCCATTGTTGAATCTAAAAAAGTGTCTACTATTTTTTACAAGTATGCTTCATCGACGAAAACTTATCAATAAGAGAATATAGAAATATAAATTTTTTAATCTGATGTGCTGATGTTAAAAGTTTTTGATCATTTTATAGGCCGGCGTATCAAACAACTATGGTAAAAGCATATAACGGAGCCTTAGTCTTAGCAGACGTCTTGCTACTTATTTTGAAGATCCTCTATTACATCTGTGAGAGCGTGTACAGATTCTTTGTTCCGGCTGAGGAAAAAAGCGTGGCGGGTGAAATAGTTCTAGTATGTAACAAAGTCATCGTGTTCTAATAATGTAACGTATTATTTACATAGTAATAATCACATAAAACATACCACATTCAGTTTATGTAACACATTTGTTATTAAAAACGTTAAGAGCAAGATGAAGATTGCAGCATGTTTTTTTTATTCATGACGTAACACAATTATCATATTTGTTTTAAACGCAAAAGTTTTTTATTGTAAGTTTTTTATTAGATAGTCTCGTAGGTTATCTGATTTGAAACATTTATATTTATGTCGATTATATATTTTATCTTACACTTTCCTCGATCAACTAGATCGAGAAACATTAATCTTAGGATTATTGTAATAGTATTATTTATCCGAGATTAGTCGCGCCATGTTTTTGCATAAACGATTCTATCTAGGATAGAATTTTTATATTCCCATTAAAGTCAATGTTATTCACCATGTATTGTAAATATTATTGATTGTTTTATAATTTATTAATATTTAAAGACGTTATATGGATTTAAGTTTAATTAATAGTTTCTGAAAAAAATATAGAAGAGATCCAAAAAAATAAAAAACAAACAAAAAAAGAACATTAAACTGTGAGCTTTATTTTTCTATTGTGTAAAAAACTCTACTTTAGGTGACTACTTTTGCGTTAAAGATTGATTTAAAACGTCTTTATCTTGCTGTTGATGTTTTTGTAAATCAGTTAAAGATTATTTCTATCGGACTTTACACAATAAAGATCTGATCTTCAATTTAAGAGATGATTCGAATGCTTGTAACGTTTCGATCTTTGGTCAAATGATAAGTATTACAATGTTTGCAATATCATTCTATTGTACGTAATATTCATCATTTGTAGTAGCGCTTGATAAAGATCTAAGCCAGGTCTCACAATGTTGCAAACATTTGAATTATTTTAATAAATAATATAAAACACACCATCACCAGTGCATGGTCTCCTTTTGGCCTTTTCTCTTTAATTAATTTTTTTTTTTTAGAATCTAGAGTCATGTACGAAGTCTTTCTTAATTAATAAAGATTATTTATTTATGTTTTATTGTAATTTTACAGATAACAGGCACAGGTCATGGTATCGGGAAGGAGTTGGCACTTCGTTATGCATCTTTGGGTGCAACAGTGGTGTGTTGGGATTTGAATCAAGAGGCAAACGAGGAGACGGTGAACGAGATCAAGAAAACGGAAGCAGCCGCGGCATATGCGTATCAGTACGTTTGTGGCAGAACTCGACATTAATTGATACACGTGCGAGAGAGAGAGAGAGATGAAGATCTAACAATATTTTTTATGCATAGGTGCGACGTATCGAACAGAGAGCAGGTTCTTAGCGTCGCTGAGAGAGTCAAAAAGGAAATCGGTGATGTCACTATCTTAGTTAACAATGCCGGCATAATGCCTTGTCACGCTTTTCTCGATCACACAAACGACGAAATAAGAAAAATCTTTGACATTAATGTGTTAGCTCACTTTTGGGTAAGTTAGAAGCTTCTATGAGAGAGAAACTAGTTAATTTATGCAATATTAAAAACCTTTTTAATCAATGTACAATATTATAGCTTTTTTAAGCATGAGTATCATATTTGTATCATAGTTGTAACTTCTCAATATTATATTTTCAGATGCTGCAAGCATTCCTGCCAAGCATGATTGAAAAAAATCACGGCCATATTGTTGCTCTCTCGTCCCTGGCAGGACTTAGTGGTATTCCAAATCTGGTTCCTTATTGCGCTTCGAAGTTCGCAGTTAGAGGTGAAATATCGTACTCATTTACATCAAATAGATACGCGAAAAAATTTAATTGAAACAAAGCTTTATGTTTTTAACTTGTTAACCCAAATTAGGACTTATGGAGTCCATTTCCGAGGAACTACGGACAGCTACGAAAGGAAAGTCTTTGATCAAATTTACTACTATTTATCCGTACATGGTAGACACTGGATTATGCAAAAAGCCGAAAATAAGGTGAGCGTTTTGCAAATCTATTGAGAACGTCTAAAAATTTGTAAGATAAAATTACACGTTGTTTGATTGAGGGATCATTATAAAGTAGATACACCCACATATCGCGTGGCATTACGTATATAAAGTACTAATTCACACAATTAGACGTTTCGCAACAGACACAAGTCACAATGATAGAGACACCTATATATTAGAATCAACTAATTAAATGGACACACGTATATGTAGTAGATATGTACAACACTAATTGTATAGTGAGATAATTTGATGTGTGTATTTTTGACATACTTACGTTGTTACACGCAGGCTAGATTTTTGGATGCGAGGTAAGCTGTTGCGCACGGAAAAAAAAGTTTTGCTATTACATGATCAGCGAAAAAAATTGTTGAGTGTAAAGTTTTGGAACTTTTTGTTTTATCAACAAAATGTTTCGTTGGCAAAACAAAACTCTTAATAAACTTAGCAAATGTTTTTTTTTTGCTGGTCATATAGCAACTAATGTTATTAGTAATGCTATTTCTAGCAAATCTTTTTTTTCGTGTGTTTTCCCAGATATAATCGTACTTAAAAATACAAGAAAACAATAATATATAAATAACTTATTTAAAAATTAATAATTTGCAAAATTACACGCAGATTTCTATTCTGATATTAAGATGTACCAAAAGTTCGACTATATATATAATTTATTAGCAAATCTATAGTAACGCTTGAAAGCTAATCAACTCTTACTTTTGTTTTTATTATTAGTGATAAGTACATTAATTGTTCAACAGGTTCCCGAATGCCGTGCCGTTGGTTTCACCGGGAGAAGCAGCTTCACAAATAATTCGTGCTCAGAGAACAGATCATCGAGAAAAAACTGTGCCTTCATACTGGCTGTCTTTGACTGTAATAGGAAGGTAGCTAACTTGCGCATTTGTTATAATAAAATAAGTGACACTTTTCGTGTCCGTCACAATGTACTTATAACAAACAAGGCCAATAAAAGGTCAAACGAAGAGGATAGTAACATGTATGTCAAAACTGTTTTTTTTTTTCTATATTATGTACTAATTTATTACGTACAGTTTGACTTTATACTTGTTTCTCAATTTCTAAGATATGTACAAAAATAAAGATAAGAAAGATGTAAGCAGGAACAATTCGATTTCAGTTAATCACGCTGACTGAAATTAGTAGTAAAGTTCGGAAATTAAAGTTATAAATTTATGATATGAAATAAAAATAAAATAAATTGTACACAAATCGAAGAAAGTTATAAAGTTTATACTTAACTGAGCTGTGAAATGACGATAACATATATGTAATAAATTAGTTGAGAATACAAGAGGAAAACAATTTTGACGTTCTGTCATCTTCATCCGGTTCTTATTGGCTTTGTTTTCTATGTATATTTAATTTAATATCTGGCAGTTTTGTTTTTTTTATCTCAATATATGTACAATATACATATATATTTAAATTTTTCAGAATGTTGCCCGACTCTGCAGTACAGTCTGCACTAGATTTTGCCGAATGCGGTGTCGATGCAGTCAGCTAACAAATAGGAATGCTCGCGATTAGCTTGTAACAATCTGTGAATAACATGGTGTTTTGATATTGATGTCTTCAATATGTTATCGCATTATTCATAAGACATATATAAACTACGTCGGGTCAAATGATTCCTACATCATACTTCGTGTGTTATATAAATTATTTGGGCGTCTTATTCTGCGATATTTATACTATTCTATAATATATGTATGTGAGAAAATAATATTATATTAATTATTAATTATTGTAAACAATTGCAAATTGTACGTATATAAACGTGTATAAACGTAAACATTCACAACTATAGATGTTTTTATACATATTGATTTGTAACTAAATAAAACTTTTTTGTATTATATAACTCTTTTGTATTAAAACAGAAATTACCATAGATATTGTATTATTCGTTTAAGTTAATTCTAATTCTGTAAGTTCCGGACATTAATGTCCGAGCAATTCTTGAAAATGAGAAAATTTTATTAATTATCCAGAAGAAGGATTTCTAAAAAATAAAAAAATATATCAAAATTAATGTTATTTTCTTAATATAGAATGTTTAATAAAGCCCTGTGAATTTTTACAGAAGATTTGCAACGCTTTAATCAATAAAAAATATTGCGTCAAATAAATATCCAGGTTTACAGAATACGTACCTAAAAAACAGACGTTTACAGGATTAAGGTTAATTATAATATTAAATTATTATTATCGACATTTGTAACTCAATATATAGTTTCTAGTTGAATCATTTTCTTCCGCTTCTCACGTACTAAAAAACAATGGCGATTTTATTATTGCACGGCAAGAAAATCGCACGCGTCTATTAATTCGCTTTCACACTAAAATAATAAATAATATTGAAATTAAACTCTGAGTAACGGGCTTATCGAACCGGTTGCAGGGTGTTTTGCATTAAATATAAAAAAAAATTGTGTCAATGATCCAAACGTTTCGACTTTATTGTTTCAGTCATCTTCAGTGGTTCTGGTATAAATAAGGGTAACAATTGTTAACAATTAATACACAATTTTTTACAAAATATTTACAATGTGTTTGTGTTATAATTATTAAAATGAAGAAATTTACTTCTTTTTCAACATTTCTTAAATGACGTTATTACAGTCTGTGGCTGTGTTCAGTTAAGCAAGATGGAACGAACTAATGCAGGAAATGCAGGAAATACAGGAATTGAAACTAATGAAACTAATGAAACTAATGAAAGAAGTGAAAATAGTGGAAAAAAAAGAAGGTTGGCTCCCCTGATCTGTTGCGGAACATG
>NW_018020746.1:163945-191907 GCF_002006095.1 Pseudomyrmex gracilis
CACTACACATGTTCCGCAACAGATCAGGGGAGCCAACCTTCTTTTTTTCCACTATTTTCACTTCTTTCATTAGTTTCATTAGTTTCATTAGTTCCAATTCCTGTATTTCCTGCATTTCCTGCATTAGTTCGTTCCATCTTGCTTAACTGAACACAGCCTAGGATCCTTTTAAAAGTGTTGTTTTACAGTCTCGTAATATTCTTACAAGTTATATTTTACTGCAAGGTGTGTATTGTTATATACAAATTTTTAAATATGTAGACATAATATAAAGCATAATATAAAGTTGTCAATTTTCTCGTTGAAAATTTTTTTGTTTCAGAAACATTTATTGCAGTGATTCTTTAGACTGTTTTCTTTTATTTTGGAGAACTGTTTTCTTTGTGGAGTGACTTTCATAAAATTTCTAAGTCTGCAAGTGTACTAGGTTGATGATAAAACAGGACGGTTCAACATCTTCTTAATCATTGATTTGGAAATGTTAGACAGTTCCTATTTTGAACTCTTAAACAAAATGAAACACTGAATTCGAATACATTAGTTTTATCTCTCTTAACTATTTTTCTTGGTAGAGATAAATACATAAATAACTGCTTCCGTTCTACTCTTATCAGTTGACTCTGAATATCGATATATTGTAAGTAACGATTTTCTGTTTGCGTCAATATTATTTACGTTTTCTTCAGTGCGTGTGTGCTTTTTGTAGAACTAAAATTACAATTTTACAACATTTTAACTCTCATGGACAACTCTGTGGCCTCTTTTTATGTAACGTATGACTAATCTTTCTATAATTGGAGCGCACGTCCTATAAAAAAGTTTAATCAACTTCGCATACACAGTCTACTTTTATTATTGTTTGTATTTTCTTATTTTTATATGTAAATCGATCGCGACCGCTAAAGACTCATGTAAGAGTTCGAAATGTTTTGCAATTTTTATATTTCTGGGCACATGTGATCACTTTTATCTAAATATATCCATCGGTTTTGGCTCGATTTGACCTTTGTTAATGTTAGTTTTATACATTTACATATTCATTATTTAAAGTAGTACTACTAGTCTCAACTCCAGACATGTAAAATATATACAGGGTGTGCGACAATTAGTGTAAAATCTCTCGTAAGCAAGTAGAAGGAGTAAAACTGAGTCGAAAAGTTCCTGGACCATTTTTTTCTATTACATATAATAAATGAGTAATTATCGAATAAATCAAGCTAATCAGTGCCGACCTTCAGCCGGGCGCACGTCAGTGAACCATGCGCCTGGTTAGGTGTGCGTGAGCGGCTAAAGGTCGGCGCTGATTGGCTTAATTTATTCATTAATTACTTTTTTATATATATTATATGTAATAGAAAAAAATGGTTCAGGACTTTTTGATTCAATTTTATTCCTTCTACTTGCCTACAAGAGATTTTACATTAATTGTCGGACACCCTGTATATTTATTTTACTTAACATATGAATAAGAATTAGGTTTTTGTGAATATAATTTGCATTATGCAGATATTATTACGTAATGGAATGCTAGCATAAGAGAAGATGACACGAGACAGTATAGTTACGTCATCGTCCTTCATAGAAAATACTGGATACAATATAAACCTGTAGATCGACGTTTCGGAAGATCCGAAGTTCTCTGTATTTATTACATCAAATATTTTTATATTTATTTGCTTCTATACAATAAATGAACATATATGTATAATAAACATATACATGGTGTCCGACAATTAGTGTAAAATCTCTCGTAGGCAGGTAAAAGGAGTAAACCTGAGTCAAAACATCCTGACCATTTTTTAAATTACATATAATAAAGGAGTAGCGCCGATTGGCTTGATTTATTCAATAATTACTTAATTTATTCAATAATTACTTCTTTATTATATGTACTAGAAAAAACTGGTTCATGACTTTTTGACTCAATTTCACTCCTTCTACCTGCCTACGAGAGATTTTACACTAATTGTCGGACACCATGTATATGTTTATTATACATATATGTTCATTTATTGTATAGAAGCAAATAAATATAAAAATAGTTGGTGTAATAAATACAGAGAACTTCGGATCTTCCGTCGATCTACAGGTTTATATTGTATCCAGTATTTTCTATGAAGGACGATGACGTAACTATACTGTCTCGTGCTCGTGTCACCTTCTCTTGTACTAGCATTCTATTACCGCATAACACAAATTACATTCACAAATATAGTGCTTTTTTAAACTTTTTCATATACAATAATAACAATGGTAGCAGATACTATTATATTACAAACATTGATTTTTCTCACTAAACATCCCATTTAAATCATAATTTTGATTGTTTTATATTTAAAAAATAATAATAATACTGTATCGTAAAAATAATACTTTTCCGTTTTTAGATAATGGATTCGAAATATATATGTAGCGCTTAGAAATAAATTACAATATGAAAATATAGTTAAGTTATAATAGGAAACTGTAAGTAAAACATTATTCTCTCAATTTTAATATTCTAAGAGAATTTCTTTAAACATTATTTTCGATTTTAACATTCTAAGAGATTAGAAATCCTAATATAATCTATTTGCTTCTGTAGAACTTTTTATTTGGTGCAGTAAATACGAAACAATTCTTCGAAACGTATCATTTACAGATCTCTATTGTCAGTATCTTATTAACTCTTTGTAGACAGACCTTAAAGATAACTTACAAGTCAGATAAACTGAGTCTGTGAGATCCATGCGGTTTTAACATCTATCTTTGCAAAAAATCAATATTTTTTCAATTTTGTTTTTTTGAATCAAAAGTTTGAACAATTCTACGTCAATAAAAAAAAATAAATAAATTGAATTATGTTTGAAAAAAACTAGTAGTTTCGAAGATACAAGTGTTTAAAGAAAAGCCTGACAAGTTTGTTTTCAAAAACAAAGTTTTTTGTTTAAAACTTCATTTTTTTAATTAAAAGATTTACAAAATTCAAAAACAGTTTTGTAAAAAATTGCTTGTATTTTTAGAGAAAAAATTGTCTTTCAAAAATTTTAAAATTAAAAACATTTGTACAGTCTTTTGGAACGTTTTTCGAAGAATGCAATTTTTTAGCGCCCAACTTTGACATCCAATTTCAGTAATAAATCAATATTTTGACATATTTTTTAAAAGTTTATGCGATTCTCAAATAAAGACATTATCAAAGAAATGTTCTATAATTGCTGGGATATACATGTTTGAAGAAAAAAGAGCAACTTTTTTTTCAAGAAATCAGGCTTTTTCTTTTAAAAATCGTCTATTATTTTTGTAATTAAAAGTTTTTCATAACTCCGCTCGGTTTTGCAAGTGATTGCTTATAATTTGAGATAAAACATTGATATAAAAAAATTGTTATTTTAAAGAAGGTTCAGGTAAAAAGAATTTTTCTACTATAGTGATGGATAATGCAGGATATTATTTCATGTATTTTATAATGTTAAAACAAACTTAAAAATATTAAAATTTAAGCAAAAAAGACAAAATTATGAATAGAAAAATATTTTTTTATTGTTTGACATTCCCTTCATTACATCTTTTTTGGATTCCTAAGCAGAATCGAAATATTTGCTGTAAGCAGGTTGTTAAAATGTATGTATAAAATACTTTTATACGTTATACGTATAAAATTAGGTATAATATGTATAAAAATGTTAAAAAAGTATATTACATTGTATCTTATTCAGGGTGTTCTGAATCATCCTGTATATGACATATGTATATGTGTGTGTGATTAATGAGTATTTTACTATATTAAGATACTATAGATATGAAGAAACTATTAAATTATAATAACATGCAGTAACTGGCACTTTAATAACTCTTCAAAAGTTTCTTCTTTAAATTTTACGTTATCTTCTTTTGAATATAGTTTGTTTGATGTAACACAGTTCGCTTTATAAAATTAATAAATTTTATTATGTTTAAAAAATTACTTTTTTATTATTTCCTGTCCTCCATTAGCAGAAATAATAATAATAATTTACTGAGGTACTATATTAAAATGATTTTTGTTTATTTTGGCAGTTAAATGTTCACGTTTTGCAATGGTCATCAATGTGCTTGTTTCTTCATTGTTTCTCGCTCATTGCTTGTTTTTTGCTTTACAGTTTTATCTTATTCCAGAAGTAAATATTTTATAAGTAACTTTTTTTAATATTAAAAATTAATTTATATTAATTTAAAATCAAAAACTAAAGAATTGTATAAAAAGTACAAAATTAAAATTGTAATTTACGAAATATTTGTATATGTGTCGCCATTTTTTTACATGTCAAAAACTGCCAATGTATAATACGTATTTTATACATCTATAAGATTATGTATTATATTCAATGTATTATACACTAACAACCCTGGCTGTAAGTCGCTAAATATTCATAGACTTTGATAAAATACTATAAAATTATTTAAAAAATTAACAATTATTTGATATATTAAAAGTGCTTGAACTGAAAAACAATTTACTTACTTTTTGAAAAATCAATATCTCTGACAGACATGGGTCTCTGTCAAACTCTTTTCACACTTCACAAGTAAACACTCAAAAAGCTACTGAACGATTGATGCTGTCAACAGTTTCTGCCCATGTAACTTAAAATTTTTTTTCAGCGCTCTTAAATGTTCTAAATTAATATGTTCTAAATTAATACCTACTAGATACCAGTTTGAAATTTTTAAGTGAGCTCTGAGAGATTCCATGTCTGCATGCAAAGAGTTAACATACACAAATTTGTTGTATGTTGTTTGATTCTCAGGCAATAAATGTAAGCAGTAGTTCTTAAGCATTTTAAGCAGATTAATCAATCATAAGTCAGAAGTCTTTTGAACATAGCTTAAAATTGAGAAAATGAACGGCGTAAATGATTGATTTGTTTAATGATGAAAATTGCGTTCTGTTATTCATCGTCAATAATCACACATGAAAATCTATGGTTTACGTAACATATATTATAAATTTTCAGTGTTGGCGAATAAATTTCGGAACGCAGACTGAGTCTTGCTGCTTAAGTCTTTTCGTGTGTTCCCAATCTAAGTGTGGCAGCACTTGAGTTTGGCGCAGTTTTCTGTTCAGTATGGTAGAGTAGAAAGTAGTTTCTGTAAAGGAGAAAGCAGTTTGCTGATTTGTTTCTTATTTTTTTATGTTATTATATTGTGGGAAAAAATAAACTGCACGCCGGTGAGTTAAGACCGCGAATATTTTTCTATAACTGTGCATGAACACATCTCATACCTCTAATATACTGTAATAACACAAGTAATTTGGTCACATTTTGATACACGAACGGACGATTACAGACGGTTACGGACGTCTTCTTGTACGACGGCCTTTAGTTTTTTTTAGTCTGTTAAGGTATGGAAGTCTAGAAGAGTGGGAGAAAAACAACGAAGACAGAAGAAGAAGGTGAATTTTATCTGACAGAGATTTTGTCTCCTTAAAACTAGTCACGTCTGAAAAGTGCTACTAAGAAGATCTATTTAAAATCACGAATTCTTGAGTTTGCATATTTTAAAAGCATCTATCTACGTTTCGATACGTTACCGTTATTTTTTCATCTCAGTTATAAGTCCATATATAAAGAATTTAAAGTGTAACGAAAGAACCATTCATTCAAGAACTACCTTAGTCAATCGATTGTGTGAACACGTAATCAGGTGACTACGTACATAAATTGAGCTCGTTATTCTACGATCGTCAGTATACGACTACAATAGAGCGAAAAAACCTAAGTATTCTAATGACAAAGTAGTTGTATTTATTGTATTATTTTAAACTTTGCTTAATACATAATAAAAGTAGTTATATTTATTGTATTATTTTAAAATTTGCTTAATAAATAATAAAAGTTTTGCATAATCGTCAAGAAGAACATAATATATTGTTAGAATATATTTAAGTTATACATATACACAAATATATTACAAAACAATTTTAACACAATAAAACAAACTACGGTACATATAACGGCACATGTTCATTAAAGCTTCTGTTATATAATATATTATATAATATGTTATCATATATGTATAATTTTTTCTCTCTCTCTTTCTCTCTCTTTTACATATGTCTATATGCGTGCGTGCGTGTATGTGTGTGTGTGTGTGTGTGTGTGTGTGTGTGCGCGCGCGGGCGCATGTACACAATACATCAAAAATTCGCGGAGTAGTATTCGCGGGAGTTTAAGGTCAAAAGAGATGGTTTTTCTTAAAAATAAATAGCGCCAACGAGCACTGTACCACCTAACTAGTAGCAATCATTTATCCACAACTGTGTCGCGTTATTTATCCCTAAGAAAAACCGCTTTTCTTGCTTCCGCGCCTACTCCGTGAATTTTTGACGCGCTGTGTACATACATATACAGGATGTGCGACAATTAGTGTCAAATCTCTCGTAGGCAGGTAGAAGAAGTAAGTGGTTCAGGACTTTTCGACTCAGTTTTACTCCTTCTATTTGCCTACGAGAGGTTTTACGACACTAATTGTCGGACACTCTGTGTACATATTAATATAAAAATATTAATATAAAAATATATATTAATTTTTCAGTTTACACTATAAATACAATGTATCAGATCGTATTTCTTGTGACGGATATACTGTGGTTAATCTTGCAAATATTTCATTCTATTTGCGAAAGTGTATTCAACAGCATATTCTCCTTCAAAAAAAATGTGGCTAATGAAATTGTTTTGGTATGTACAGAGTGCATATAACATATATAACATACGCTCGTAAATATTTTGAAGTTTATTTCGAGTATATTTTAATGTAAATAGATTAATGTATATAAATTTTTTAATTTATATTAAAATAAGTTCTTTATACGCCGCCTTACGGAATTTTAAATCATGACTTACTCATAACAGTAAAATCTATCTGAAAAAAAACTTTGTATTAATACATGCGTAAGATCAATTTCGAAATATGCATATCGTATATTTTTCTAAAAAATCTTTGACATAACACATGGACATCCTTCAGATGTCCAATATATGTTGAGAGCATATATCGGACGTCCAAAGAATCGTCGATGTGTTGTGTGAGCTGTTACGTGAGAATCAAGATTATATACTTTCTTAATTTATAAACCAAAAACTTTTTGGTAAATTTTATCAATTTAGCAAACTCAGTTTTAACGTTTGTAATGTAAAGGACTCGATTGTTTCTTCCAATCGGATGAAAACGCTATTAATAAATAGAGCAAAAACAATTAATTCAATTGTGACTTTTATACAATTAATTGTACTTTTGTTTATATTATTATTATATTACATATATATTACGTGAAATATAATAACATAAAAAAAACTAAAAAAAAGTATTCTGGCGCCATATTAAGCAAGTAACGTAACTTAGAAAAATTAAAAACGAATTAAATAATTGAGATACAATAAAAATTGAGATAATATAAAAATAACAATGTCAAACGGCTACAAATATAAATTACTACTATAGTTTTTGTGTGTAATTTAATAGATAACAGGTACAGGTCACGGTATAGGAAAGGAATTGGCAATTCAATATGCGCGTTTAGGTGCAAGAGTGGTTTGTTTAGACGTGAATCAAGAAACAAACAAGAATACAGTTGAAGAAATTAAACTAACCGTAAAAAACTTGAAAGAAAATGCGGTATATGCATATCAGTATGTATCAATTTCAGTGATTTAAACTTCATAATTATAATGTAATATACAATTTGTTCTTGTATAAATAATTTGTTCGCGCATTGATAATAATTGCGATAGTTTCTTTCAAATAAATATATTATTTCTACAGTTGTGACATATCTAATAGAGACAATGTTTTCGAAGTAGCCAAGAAAGTAAGAACTGACGTTGGTGATGTTACCATTTTAATCAATAATGCTGGCATAATGCCTTGTCGCGCTTTTCTAGATCACACAACCGATCAAATTAGACAAATTTTTGACATCAATGTGCTGTCACACTTTTGGGTAAAAGAAAAAAAAGAATTGCATAGTTACTATAATTATATATACAATATACATATTATCCAGAATAATAAAAAATCTAAATATGTTTAGATGTTACAAGCCTATTTACCAAATATGATAAAAAACAATCATGGACACGTCGTTGCATTATCATCGATAGCAGGACTATCAGGAGTTCCTTATTTAGTCCCTTATTGTTCTGCAAAGTACGCAGTAAGAGGTAAAGCTGACAAGTGAGATCTTATTATTTAAATAATATTACTCTTTTTTTATTCCTTTTTTTAGCAATTGCTTCAAATAATTGATTTTAACTTGAGAAACACACGTTGCTTGTTTCACGCGTTATGTTAATTTTATTTTTTAGGTCTTATGAATACAATTAATGAAGAATTACGAATTCAAACTGAAAATAAATCTTTAATAAAATTTACTACTATTTTTCCTTACATGGTGAATACAGGACTTTGCAAAAAACCAAAAGTAAATGAAAGGTAAGAAGAACTAATACGCAACAAGTTTATATACAACATAGGTGTACAAAAATATTTATTATTAACATAAAAAACTTAATTATTATAACAAATGATATTTAATTCAAAATGAATAATAGTTTTTTTTTATTATATACTTGGCCTTTTTCTTCTAGATTATCATGGGTCATGAATATAAAACAACCAGCAGACATAGCTGCGGAAATAATTGCTGCACAACGACAAGATGTGTTCGAAAAATCCATACCTTTCTACTGGTTATCAATTGCTGCAATTTTGAAGTACAAATCGATATTTTACAACTTATTGTATTAATTATAAATTATTTAAAACTTAGTAAATATAATTTTAATTTCAGTTGTTTACCTGTAAAAACAACGAATTATATGAAAGACTTTTTAGCTTCCGGTGTCGAACCAGATAACTAATATATACGTACAGGATTTGCGTAAATTGTCTTTCTAATATATTTTACGAGGATGTATGAGAAAAAAGACAAAGTATGAGAAAAAAGACAAAATAAACTTGTAAGGCAAAGTATAATCGATAGCAATATTTGTCGATATATTATATGTACTATATTCTTTCGATAGAACTCATACAACACCGAAGTTTCCAGTAATATTTCAGAAACGTTGCAACATTGCAAGTTGCAATGTAATATTACAAAGATGTTTTAGAGACATATAATATCAATATTTTGCCGATATTTTCTAGCAATATTTTTTTTTTTATACTATGTTTAATTCTAGTATATTAAATAGTTTTGAGTAGCTATTAAAAAACATATATGTATATATACAAAATATATATACATATATATATATGTGTATATATATATATATGTGTGTGTGTGTGTGTGTGTGTATGTGTGTGTATTCCTTTGAAGATAAAGTATATATACTTGTGCTTTTTTAAATAAATATCATAAAAATTATAAACATTTACTTTGTATTATATATCACCAGAACATTTATCAAGATCATCGTATCCTCTCAATCCAACTTTTGTACCCGCAACATAACAAGCATATTCAATGGCATTTTGTAAGATTGTCTTATCGATGAATTTCGTTTGAATATATTCCAAACTTTCTATGTTAAAATTGTGTTTAACGTTTCGTTTAGCATTACCATCGAAAATATCATTCTTCGTTCGGTTAGCATTATTCGAGCAAGTTGTTTCTTGCTTACATTTCTGCATAAATTGTAATTTTTTTTTATTTAAAAAAAACAAAACAGCTGCATTAAACGTGTCACCTGCTCCCAAAGTATCGATCACTTTCTGTGGTGGAAAAGCCGCAGATTTCACTATCGCACCACTTGTAGTGCGTGCCATCGCACCTTCTTCTCCCCACGCGCAGATAATGATTCCTCTATAAGAAACATTACATTTTTCGTGTGAGAATATTATATTAACATAGATAATGTAATTATAAATATATGTTATAATAATCGCTACAATAAATTTATTTATACAGTAGAATTCCCCAAAACGATATACTCTCTCAAAACATATGTGCTTCCCAAAACACATATGCGCATCTACTTTCAAAACGTAATTTTCTCCTCGCTTTTCTCACTACTAAAGGCCTCCGCATAAACCCTTTCGCAACGCGTTACTTTACGTAAAGGTAGTTCCCGTGCAAAACCACTTTTTTATAGAATTTAATAAAACTTAAATAGAATGTTAATAATGATGATTTACAATTACTGACGCAATTTCAAAGAAATTGACCGATTGTGAAGCGAGATATTCACAAAGTATAGGCGTTATTAACATACATTCCCTATACATCCAAACCGAATACATCCAAACAGCCTATTTTTGTTTTTAATTTCAAAACGACTCTATAATTATAATATAAATTTTTACAAAAAACAACTATATATTATAGAGAAACATTTTAGAAATATTTGAAAAAAAAAATTAGTTTTTACCGTTTCAATACATAGTTATACATAGTTATACATTTTTTTGACTTGTTTTGGACGTACAGTATCGGTCAAAAGTTTGGACGCAGGAGTACTGTATTATGCACACTACCCACAATAAGCGTACCTGCGTCCGTGAGTTCACGGTTCTCGCTTGTGGGCACATCCTTATCGTCTCAATAGAACCTACTCCCACCTACAGTGGAGGGGATTAAGTTGAGTTGACAGACGATTTCCCTTGCTCCTCGCGTCTGTTAGCTTGTGGGTAGTGCGCATTCTTGTGAGCTCCCAATAGTAAATGTAAAAGACAGCGCAGTATCGCTAAGCATAATATATAATTTTTTGTACTGACACTAGATTTCACTTTTGAATAGGACTGTCGCACGGGAACTATTTTAAGTACTGAGATGCGTTCGGGGAGCGCGCTATCAGCGCTGTTGCATCATTCTATCTTTATTGCTCATTAGAAAAAAACAAAGATAGAATGACGCAATAGCACTGATAGCGTGATCCCCGAACGCAGCCTTGGCCGTAAACGTAGATTCGTGCGTAACTTTAAATTTTACTCAACGCACAAACAAAATTAACGTATCACTTTTTATGCTACATTAACTTAATTTTGTTTGTGCGTTGAATAAAGTTCAAGTTTACATACGAATCTAAGTTTATGACCAGTATTTTACGCGTTACGAAAGAATTTGTGCGAAGACCCTAAATATGGTTTGCGTTCCGTTTCACGCATATGCGCGTATTTATCTGTAGTACACGTTATGTGTATAGTACACGTATAGTATAGTATAGTACACGTTACGTTAACGCAGCTTGAAACTGCGCTAGCGGTTGCGCAACAGTCTTTGCGCATGCTTGAGTTAAAGAGTGAAAGAAAAAAAAAAGTATACGTTTTGAAAGGTTGTACTGTAAATACTTCATATCTATCAAAAAGTCAAGCAACTAACTCAAAATTCATTAAATTCTTTATATTTACCTGAGTTCAGTATTTTGGCCGATAGTTTCAATTACATCGTTCATATTGCAGAATCCTTGGGTCTTAGCAAAATCCTTAGATATAAATAGTATATCAGCATATGGCAAAAAGTCTAATAACTTGGCACCCGATCTCGGACTTTCTAATTCAATGCTAACTGTAATTGGACAACTATTTTTTTCGCGATGATCACGTAATGATTTATTATAATTTTCTATATGCTGCATCATAAGCAATATTTGATTCACATTCCTTCCCTTGAAGATAAATAATAATTTAGTTTCTAAGTTATTAAGCTGCGTGTATATATGTAACTGCAGAGAATTCCCGCACAGCATCTTTTATTGCAAGTTTATATTAGATACGTAACAATATTGCATTTTTACATTCCGTTTCATTTCATATCAAATATAATGTCTTAAATACGTAATTAACGCAATAGGTTTGAAATATCTAAGAAATTAAATTAAATATCTCGAACTACGTATGTAACACATAGCAGGTATATTACGCATATTACATGTATTAATATATATATAATGTATATTACGCGCATTAATGTATATTAATGTATATTATTATGTATTAATGTATATTATTTACATGTATATTACATGTAAATGTATTAATGTATCAAACACATAGTTAATATTTATTTAACAAAACGAAGTACGCGCTTTGCGATTATTGCTTGTCATCAATATATACTCTCATATTTGCTATAGATTTATAAAAACAAGTTAATTACAGATAATAAGCGCGTGCTTAGCTCACGTGCTGAGTTCTGCTGAAAGCAGCCGAAATGTCATAAAAATAACATAGTAACGATTAACTAAGCACCACTAACTTAAAAAGATCAGACAGTTTTTGACCGGTCCAGTGATCTCGCAGTTTAAAAAGAGTGTGTGAGTGATATTGGAAAGGAAAAAGTGTGCTTGCAAAAAAAAATAATATATAATTATTGGAAAATATACTATCATGTGTCAGCATTTGTTCGAGAACTTTTTATTTTATTTAGTTTTAGAAACAAATAAAACATAAAGTTTAAGTAATAAAATGCTTTATATCAATAATATATTTTTAAATGCTACACTTTTAACATTTAAAAAATATATTTAATATAACATTTTTATTACTTTAAACTTTATAATATATGTATATATGTATATACATATATTATAAATATTGCAAATGTACTGTGTACGTCATATATCCATATACATACATATATCCATATATATACATATATTATAAAGTTTAAAGTACATATATTATATACATATATACATATATATGTATATAATATATATTATATACATATATATGTATATATGTATATAATATATGTACTTTAAACTTCATAATACATGTATATATATGGATATATGTATGTATATGGATATATGACGTACACAGTACATTTGCAATATTGTAGATGCGTATTAAATACATAAGTTACGTATGTAACACGTATCGAATATACATATTGTTATATTATTGTTATATTATGTATCTGCTAAGTTACATACTATAGCGCAGACATTCATTGGTATTAAACATTTGTCAGGTACATGATTTATACGTATTATTACGTATTCGCTATATATAACAATCTTTTACATTTTATGTATCTGCTATATATCTGAAATATAAAATGCTGTGCGGGTTATATCTCCTAAATTATATCAAACCTACTTCGAAGTGAATCCAGCTGTATTCTTTTAAATTAAATTGTTGAAAATTATCAAACGTTAATTCTGGTAAATTTTGATTGTGATATACAATCGTGCGAGTTCCAGTGCTTAAACTCAATATAATAGTTGCAGTAGGACAAGCAATGCCTTCTAACAAGGGACAATGGGAATAACCGATTTTATATTTGCGCATGTCATTTTGCATAAAATTAATATGTTCGTCTAAACTCAAACAAGCCAGTAGTTCACACGGCTGTCCTAGTAACGACAACACTGTACAGGTGTTAGATGCATTGCCTCCTCTCTGCCATCTGTAGTCAACAGCTCTAAAATTTATATTTTTTTTAATAGAAATGTTAAAAACATTAAATTTTGAAAAGATTAAAAAAACTTTGCGTTACAAATGACTTTTATAAACGATCACAAACTTTTTAATCTACAAAAGAAAATATTTCGCTAATCGTTTTCCAATAAAATAAAAGCTTTTTTTTTATATCATTAAGGTTTAAAATTAAAGATGGAATCTTGAAAAGATTTGATACATCTTATATATTTAAAAAAATCGCTTTGGTATAATTTCAATTGGTATTATCGAGTTGGAATAAATTCTCTCTTGTGCGCTTGCGTTTAAATCTATTTTGAGATACAAATGCAAATTCCGATGCGCGTTCATGCGGTTCGCGCACATTATCAATATTAATCGGCAACATATGCGACGTGTTATATATTCGACTAACCTTACAGTCGAGTCCTCCGAAGGAAATTGCTGACATGTGTAAACGATGTCGAGACAAACGCGTCCGACACACAAGATTTTAAGCGTATCATTCTTTATTGGAAAAGCGCTCCCGACCTCTTCGTAAGAGCTCGATGCCATTTTGCCAATCAAAATATATTAAAACTATCTTACACTACTATTTTACACTACTTTATAGACATCAATACGCGTCAACAAATTGCAGTTTAAGGCAAACGCGATTAAAAAAAAAAAAAAAAAACTAAACTGCTGAACTCACAAAACTGAAGTTTAACAGAGTCATAATTTACAAGCGATAATAAGAGAGAAGTAGGAGAAAAGGGGCAAAGTGCAAGCTAGATTTAACCATAGAATGTAAACATCATGAATTTAACTTGATTAGATCTGATCGCGTTGTAGCTACACTTCGTTTCTATACTTTGTCTTTTCTCTTTCTCTCGCTTTAACATTTACGTATATTTGTCGTATATTCGCTGAATGCGAAAAAAAATCTATATGTAAAAACTAAATAAGAATGTCATCTATATACACGTAAAATATGCGCCTGTCCACGGTATTAGTTATTCGAGACGAATTTGTTACGAGCTTTGTCTGTTCGGTCAGCATATGTGAGAGAATGGCCGCGTTCAGTAAAACAATTGCTGAGTTGTTGTCTTGTCAACACCGGACGTTGATTAATTGGTTCTAAAAGTAAGAGCCAATCATGTTCGATTGGCTACAAAGCAATTCGTTCTGCTGAACGCAATCAATGACCGCGTTCAAGTGAATTAAGCGCTTATTGTCTGTGATTGGCCTTTGCCGGTAGATCTATTGCAAATATAAAAGCATGTGCCAATGACAAGCTTGCTTTGCAATTACTGAGCGTTCGATTCTTCAGCCAATTGCCGCGTTCAGCGGAAACAAGCTGCTTGCAAGTAACAATCGAACGTTGATAAATTCTTACTTTTAAGACCAATTAATCAATCGTCGAGTGTTGACAAGACAACAAATCAGCAATTGTTCTATTGAACGCGGTTAATTTCGACTGAGTTCGGTCCGATATTCGTTCTCAGTACTGGAAATCTATAGCATATGCGACGTGAAGTATAGATTTTTAATACCGACAGTGAACATTGGAACGCAGCCTTCGAACATCGGGTGCGTTCAGACAACTCAACAGTTGCACAACGGTTGAGAGATAATCACATCTGATTGGATCATACTTTTGGAACCGATTCAGATTTTGAAGAATAGTCCTATCATAAGTAATGATCTCTCAACCGTTGAGTTGTCTGAACGCACCCATCATCATCACTGCTTGTTTCTTCTGCTCCGTGGTTTTAAATAGTCAAAATGTCAAGATGGCGACGAGATCGAATCCTTAACGCATTTCAGATTATTTTTTACTAACATTTCCAAAACTTTGCGATATTTATTAATATCGAACGAAAAGGAAACTCACATATTTAAACACGCGAGAGAGAAATTGTTTAATTTTTCGTAGCAATTATTGCACTTCGGCGTGCTCCTATGCGCAACACGATCTGACAAATTTTCACATAATTTCCATATTGAAAATTATTGAAAATCTTATGTTCGACTAGTTATTTACTTATTATTTATATAAGTTTTACAATGGATCCGCGTTTGCATAGGAGATCCGAGCCGGAAAAAGGGCCGGCCAATTTGGTTAGTGGCATTAACCTCAAAATTATCGACTTGCACCGCGCGTTTCTTATCTCGTGTCGACAAAAAATGACAAATTATATTTGAAAGATGGTATTTTAAAGATGTGTTTTAAGCGTTTAGTTATAGACCGGTGTTCATATTCATTTTTTGCAGGATTTCTCATTTATTTATTTATGTAGAATTGTACACACATCAAACACACGATACATGAAGAAACAAATAATTTTAAGTTACTTAAAATTTGAATTTTGTTTTAATTTTTTATTGCAGATTGTTGACTGGTTAAATGAGGCTTCCATAAGCCTTTCTGAGGAAGTTAAAGTCACAAATATCTGCAAAGTACAAGAGATTTTGTTAAATAAAGAACCACATTTGTTAAAACTTTACTTGGACGACATTCTACAATTTTCTGTAGACAGAAGCTCGGAAGTTAGAAAAACTGTTACAGGATTTATTGAAGAAGCTGGGTTATTATCACAACAATTAATCATAGTTTATCATATTTATTAATAATCACATTTATAATTTGTTTTTGTATGGAAACATTTTACTTTATATTTGTATTATTTTCAGAATAAAGTATCCAGAGGTAATTCCTTCTATAGTTCAGGTACTTCTTAGATTAGCATCAGATGATGCATCTGCTGTAGCTAAACGAGCGCTTAGAGCTAGCGGAAGAATTCTGAGAGCTGCGCTTAAATGGATTGCTAGTGCTGCTGTTGTTACATCAGAAATGGAATTAGCATGGACCAACTTAAGTGCTCTTAAAGTTCAGATTATTAATATGATTGACAGTGATAACGATGGGTAAACTAACTACTCGAGATTGATTGATGATTTAATTTATATCATAAGATATGGATTTGATATTCACTAAAAATTGTTTTGCATTTCAGAATAAGAACACAAGCTGTAAAGTTTCTTGAAGGTGTGGTTTTAATACAAACATATCCAGATCCTGACAGTCCAAAGAAATCTGATGACTTTTCTCTTGAGGATATTCCATTAACACTGAAGATAGCACGCAGACGAAAATTGGAAGAAGAAGCAAATCATGTTATGGACTTACTAATCAAGTTTCACGGATCTCCTCATGTCAGCAGTGTGAATTTAATGACATGTATGGGATCTTTGGCGTCAATCGCAAAAATGAGACCACAATTTATGTCAAATGTAATTCAAGGTACATGTTTTACATGTCGCGTACCGTTGACATACTATCACAAGTTAAAATGCGATTTAATAACTGACATAATTTCACAGCATTACAGAGGCTGCAACATGATTTACCACCAACGTTATCTGACTCTCAAGTAACTAGCGTACAAAAACAACTGAAACTTACACTTCTTGGTCTAATGAAACATCCTGCTAGTATAGAGTATGCATCAGTCATAGCAAAAGAATTGACTCAGCTTGGAGCAAAAGAACAAGAAATTATTAAAGCCTATCCGAAACCAGAAGATATTCGTCGGATAAAAAAGCGTCAACAGGTACAAGAATTTTTATCTAAAACAATTATAGGTTTTATTACGTATAATTTTTTTCAAAACTTTTTTTTTTGTTATGTATAAAGGAATCTACGTCGGCTACTACTGCTGCAAAACGAACAAAACTTGATGTTGCAATATCCGATGACGAATCAACTTCTCTTTCATCTCCTAAAGTCCCTGAGTTACCTGAACTGTCTGAAAGTTTTATTGCCGAAAGGCTTAGTGTAGAAATTGCAACGGAATTAGTGATGGACAGTATGGTATATATATTGCACATTTATACATATATATTATATATATATAATTTATATTCATGCTTCTTGTACATGTAATATCAATACATGTTAAAAAAACAACTGCACAGGCGTGGGTTCCGGATACCATGTCGACAATTTTTCAAAGAGAATATCAACCCACAGCAACTACCGACAGTAACGTACAACGGCAAACAATCGCTAAACTGTTAGCATCGCAAATCAGACAAAAATTGAAAAAGAATAGAAAAGAAGCCAAGGAAGAGGATGCCGTAATGGAAGACTTGATTAAGAACCCCAGCATTAGTGTAGCCGAGGCTAAACGCGAGCGAAAACGCGAGAAAGATCGTGAGAAGGAGAAAGAAGCGAAAGCGTCATTAGAAGCTCATGAAAAATCCCTTGCAAAAGCTAGAAGTCGTTTGAAAGCATTAAAATTGGCTGAAGTGACGAAACCACTTGCGAAGGACGTTAAAGAACGAATGTTGTTAATGGCAGTGAATAGAGTATTGCTTGCGGAAAAGACTGCAGTTTTTGGTGGCGTTGCTGCTGTAAGGTACAGTACTCTCCCTATAAATTTGGAAACACCCTATATTTTACAATGTATCCAAATCAAAAACATGCACAGATCGCTGTCATGCGATTGTTTGCCTGTAAAACGTAAGGTGTTTCCAAACCTGTGGAGAATATTGTATATCAAAACACATACACTATCTTTTTTCTGGAATATTCTATTAAATACAGTTATAAGTATGTAAAAAAAAATGTTTTTCCAAAATAATATGAACATCTTTGATAACTTTTATATTTTCCTGTCACATCTTATAGATCCAAGATTTTGACAACATTGGCGGCCACTTTTAATCCTTACATTAAGGAAGCTGTACTACGTTATATCACTGATGATATGCGAAATCGACTAGATTTGGCAATGGGGTGGCTATATGAGGAATATGCTTTGCTACAAGGATTTCAGAGACGAACTATATTGTGTACGAAACCTCAGGAAGCTCCGCATCAAGCATATAATTTTTTATTGTGCACTTTAGTTTCAGCTATTGATTTAGTTCAGGGTAAAGATCGTGATACTCTGTTGTACAGGTAAATTAAATTTTTGTGTTTCATACGCGAAATGCGAGATACAGTAGTTTCTCGCTAACGGTCTCCTTCTCGGTTCCGCGAGCGAAACGATATCGAGGGAGGTATTGTTCCGAGAATTGTGTGCGGGCTGTTATTTCTGATTGGCTCGATCGCCGCAAAGTCATCCCCATCAATTCGCGCAAAGCCTCGGTGAAGCATCTATAGAAATTGGAGATGACTCCCGGAACGATATCGAGGAAAAAATTCGGACCGTTAGCGAGGAACTACTGTAAATATCTATTTATGTATCATATCACATAAAATGGAAAATTTTCTTTCACATAAAAGACTATATCTGGAAGCACCGTTAATAACAGAAGATGCTGTAGAGGCTTTAAAGGTAGTCTCTTCCGATGAAACTAGAGGTCTTGCTCCTCTGCAACTTCTGAAAGAGATGGTATTACGTAGGCCGACAAAACAACTAGTATTTTTAAATGTCCTGTTATGCCATACTGGGCATGAAAACAACACGGTAAGAAATTAAAAATTAAATAATAAATTTATATTTTATATTTATAAAATTTGTTTTTATGCGATTAGATACGAGAAGCTGCGATACAATTAGTCTGCCAATTATACAGCAGGCCAGAATTAAGCAAACTGATCGAGGAATATGCAGTTCTTTATTTAGGGTTTTTGCGTCTTCACAATCCGCCCGAAATTGTTTTTGGACAAGATAGAGGCAGACCGCAAATTGAGAGTCAGTGGAGTGAATCGACCACGCGTGCTTGCTTAGGATTATATCTCGCTCTCCTCAGTGAACATCAAGACCTCATTCATGAGTAAGTGGCAATATCAGGTTTGTTATTAATATATGTATATACTATATAGAAAAAATGCTGAAAATAGTTTAATAACAGATTGGCAAGAGTATATACATCAATGGGAGCAGATGTAAAACGTATTGTATTAAGATTGGTGGAAGGACCCGTAAGATCATTAGGTATGGGAAGCCCACAATTGCTGGCGCTCGTTGAAAACTGTCCAAAGGGATCTGAAACCTTAGTTACTAGAATCATACATATTCTCACGGAAAAATGTATGTTGTTATAACTTTCTCAAGAATACGTTTTCTTTCGGTTTTCTTATATTGTTTAATATAATGACGTTTATAATGTATATAGCCGCTCCGAGTGCAGAACTGGTCGCAAGAGTACGAGAATTATATCAGACTAGAGTTTCTGATGTTCGATTCCTAATTCCTGTTTTGAATGGACTCACGAAAAAAGAAGTAATCGCTGCACTTCCAAAACTCATAAAATTAAATCCTATTGTTGTAAAAGAGGTAAATAAAGTACTTGAAAGATATATATAAATATATATATCAAAATTTCAGATGTATTTCTGCACGCGAATGTACAATAAATAATGAGAAATGATTGACTTTTCAGGTGTTTAACAGATTACTTGGAACACACAATAATGACAGTGGTGTACCTCATACATCACCTATTACACCCGCGGAATTATTGATAGCTTTACATAATATAGACCCAAGCAAAGCTGAATTGAAGACCGTCATTAAAGGTAAATTATTCCTGATAGGAAAACATTTACAAAATTATGTGACAAAATCTTGCACTAAAATTGTAATTTGCAATCATACAGATATATTTTGGGAAATAGATGTAAAAACATTGATCTTTTATAAAATATTTGTAATATTTGTTTGCAAAATTACTTTCCAAATACTATTTTGGCAAAAGAATAGCGATATGGCGAATCATCTTAGCAGTATATTTGCAAAATTAATTTCAAAAAGAAATTGTCTAATAATTGAGAAAAAAATTTCAGCTATGTGATGTTTAAAATATGTAGAGAAATATAATTATATATGAAGAAATCAACTTAATTCATGTATACTTATGAAAATGCATAACGACTTTTTCGCAATTTTTGACAAATATTATTTACAAAATTTTATTTTGACAAAACTGTTGCGTTATGGCGAATTATCTTAGTGCAATCATTGCAAAATTGTTATTTATGATGCCATTTTTGTGCAATATTTTCACAATTTGCCTATTAGGGATCTTATATATATTTTCTAGAACTAATATATCCTAACACACACATATACACATATACCTGAATTTATATCGATATTTTCTTTCATTTCTAGCGACGTCTCTTTGCTTCGCTGAAAAGCAAGTCTACACGCAGGAAACAGTTGCCGTTGTGATGCAGCATCTTATGGAGATGACACCCTTGCCAACATTGTTAATGCGAACAGTTATACAGAGTCTGGCTCTTTACCCAAGACTAAGCGGATTTGTCATGAACATACTTCAGCGGCTAATTTTGAAACAAGTATGGAAACAGCCAAAAGTGTGGGAAGGTTTCGTCAAATGTTGCGAACGAACGCAGCCGCAAAGTTTCGCCGTTATATTGCAATTACCGCCGACACAGTTAGCAGAAGCGCTCCGAATGGCTAGCAATTTACGTGCCCCCTTATTAGCTCACATTGAAGCTTTTACTGAGAATCAGGTAATTCAAGACAATCATATATGTTAGACACACTGTCGCTATGCGATCTTTTATATAAAAAAGATACGATATCATTTTTATTTCTTTTTTCAGAGAGCACACATTCCACAATCGATAATGGATGTCATACAGGGTAAAACACCTTGTGAAATACACGATGAGTTTGATATAGTGAGTAAAAATTCCTGTATATAAAACAAAAATAATCTTTTTTTAGTATTCATTATAATTCTTTATATATATAACATACATATATATATATATATATATATACATATATAATAATATATATATAAAATAAATATACAGAGTGCCTCGACCCAAAAGTATCTTTTCCATCAATTTCTTTCAGGGGCCACGGAGTGATTATTCGAATGATCAAAAACCAGATACAATGGAAATTGATCTTTCGGAACCAGCTCCTCCCGGCTTAGATTAGCATAGTTATTCTAGTGCTAGAAATTAGAGAGAAAGTTTGTCTGTCCCGGTATTTTTTTAACACATCCAAACTGTAAAATTATTTAATTTTTAATTATTTTCTTTAATGTGACGTTTATATACATCACATTATTTACGCCATAACAGTTACATAGTGGCGTCTAATGTGTAGCGCGTGCCTGTTCATATTTAGTTTTTCATTTGAATATACAGCTGAATTCGAAATTTTATTCAGCTATTATCATTTGATCTCTTCCTTCAATATCTTCAAAAGATTTATTTCTACATACAATATAAATATAAAGCAGCTGATATATAAAATAGTCATCATTTGATTTATATCACATTTAAACAGACTAGATTAATATTGAAATATTGAATAGATTAATATTAAAATATTGAATAGAATAATATTGAGATATTGAAGAAATTTATGTTGTTTTTGAGAAAACAACGTAACACTCTTTTACTTAAAGATCTAAACATGTGTTGTATATTCCTGAGATATCTTTAACTAAGCTATCAGTGTTGATTATATGTATATATATAGATAATATATATATATATAGATAAATAAGACAATATCGTTGTATTAAACTCGAAAATTATATAACTTTGCCACAAAATATAAACTATATGAAGCTAATATAGAAAAAAATAAAGAAAACTTATACATCTTGAGTTTTTGGACCAAGTCAAAATGTTTTAATTGCTTCATTATGTACTGTTTGTGCATGAAAATTAACTTATCAAGAGTACATTAACAAATCAGTTTTAAACATTACTTATCTGTCTGTATATATATTGCATACTTGTTCGAAATAGTAATATTTGTAGCACAAGTCTGAAAAAAGGGTGTGTGTGTGTGTATGTGTAAAAGAAAATTATAAAGTCAAGGCCATGAATATATCACATGAAAGTCATAACTTTTTATAAAGTATAACTTTTCACAATATAAATATATATATAATCTACAATGTATAAAAAATAATAAACTATTTTTTGTTATATATTCATGTTATTTGCATATATATTTTTCCTTTCCAAGATTAAGTGAGCTAAATATACAAAAGATCTATTATACAAAACTTATTTTTATTTAAAAAAGAAATTGAAGAAAATATAGCTATTACAAAAATTTAGCAAATTTAGAACAATACAAGATTTAAAAATATTTCAAGATAGTGATAATAACCTGTTAAAAATTTAATTATGTAATATGTAGTCTAATAACTCTTCAACAGTTATGTGACATCTTGAAAATCATCTTTAAAAATCTTAATTTTCTTATAGTATAGTTGTGTGTGTGTGTGTATTTTGTGTGCTTCCGGGTTCTCAAATTCATTTGTATGACTGAGAAAAATAAATATTAATCAACTAATAAATAAATCTAATAGCATCTAACGTTATTTTTTTAAGTAAAAAATATTGTCTTATAAATTTATAAATTTTCAAGATATACTAAATAATGTCTTAAAAATTTATAAATTTTTAAGGTATACAAACATATTGTTTACATGTATACGTAACATATGTAACAAAGGACATGAATTTATAACACAAATATAACTATGTAACACCAGATATATGTATATTTTTGTATGTGCATACTTATGACATTACATCATGCAAAATCAACACCAGTATCTAATAAATCTCGTAACATAAAGGATGCCTTTTTTGGAAGAATCCTGTAAAAACCGAAGAAATCTTTAATACAGTAGGTATTTATCATATTATATTTGCATATACACGAGTAAATACCTTAATATATGTCCTAGATAAAATAGATATCCTGGTACGCTAAATTCAGCGTAATTTCGCCGAACGCCATCTAAAATTTGTCGAGCAGCTTCTACAGCCGATATAGTTCCGAAGTAACTTGGTATTCTGCAAGCGTGCGTTTAAAACATTTAAATATTAAGAAACTATAATGATTATATGACTATGAAAATTGTATATATAAAATGTGAAGTACAATTTGTGTAAACATATTACCTAAAACGTATATCCTTTGCAGTTTCTGCGCCAATAATAAACGGATAAACATGAACTAACGAGACAATGATATTGCTATCTGAATGTCTTAATTCCATGTGCAAAGATTCAGCTAAACCTTGCAAAGCAAATTGTGCAGTAGACAAGGGAACTCTGGTTCCACGTCCACTCGAACCATTTGAAAGACCCGCAACAGACGACAATAATGTAATATGGCCTTTACCAACACGTCGCATACATGGCAAAATTGAATCCAGTAACTACAGCATTAATAACATTTAACTGTTACAAATTATATTTCCACAAAATTGATATTTAAAATTCTTATATCAAATAAATTTATGTACCCAAAAATGGCTAATAACTGACACATGCATTGTGTCCTCTACATCTGATGATTCTTGCACTAAGGCACGTGGACTGGGTAAACTACAGCAATGGAAGAGCATTGTAATTTCTCCGAAATCAGACTTAATAAGATTTACTGTTTGAACAACCTGTGATCGCAATTAGTAAGTTATATTTCAACAACATATTTAGGAATACAATAACAAATATATTAATATGATATACAATTTAAAGAAAAAATGTATACATACTGCTTGTTTATTTCTCACATCACATTGGTAAGCTCTACATAACCCATGTAATTCCCGAGCACGTTGTACAGTGGCATCACAAATTTCTTTATTGATATCTACCATTGCAACTGTGACCCCAATCTGGCATAGCTGTATGGCAAGTTCTCTACCTATTCCACGTCCTGCACCTACAACCTGTAAAGAAAACAGAATTATATGTTTTGATAACAGTTTTATATTCTTATTTCTATAAAAAAAAAAAACAAAAAAAAAAAACAAAAATCTGCAAGAAACATAGTTGTAATATTACTATGGCAACTTCACAATTAAGATTTTTCAAAGGTGGTGGTCTGAATGTTCTGTAGATTGCATTCAAAATTGTACAGAATATGCCACTTAATAACATTGTAACATCAAGCATCAGAACACATAAGGAATATATTCTCAGTAACATCTTTGGTGAGTAAACTCCTATTTTTTCCTGCAAAAGAAGATTAGAAAACATTTTCTTTGCATTTGCGTAGAATAACATTAAAGGGAAGTAAAAAACAAATTACTCTTGTTGACAAAACAAACATGCAATTTTATTCTAATTATATAGACCATTGTACATACCATCATTTTTTTTCGAAATTATCAAATCTAGAAATTGCGAATATCGTAAATATCGTAATATATATAAACTCTTACAAACGAATTTTAACACCGCGTAACGATATATGTATATATATATACCTTTTATCACACAACGTCGTGAACTTTATTGATAACGTACTTTGTTGATATCGCACTATTAGGCAGGACACATCCATCCAATTCTTTGTATGAATTAAATCCTTTTAGTTTTTAATCACGCGCAGCGCACACGAGAGATATATATTTTTTATCACAATTAGTGAGATCGATATGATTGACTCTTAACATGTATATATACAATTGTTAGGAAATTTAGGAGACAGCACACGTCTTTCCGGATTTTTTTCAAAAGATTTTCAATTCAACTCAACTGGTGCAGCCATCTGTCAAAGTTTGTATCGCTTATTCTCGTGCAATTATCATGCGAATCGTAATCACGATATGTACATACATAAGTTATTTGACTTTCCTGAATTATACCAGTCATTCACAATCGCAATTCCTTATTAACGGTATAAAAAGTGTGACGCGACGTTGCCGATAAGACATTTTTTTTTTTTTTAATTTACTTTACGGCAGCTGTTCGTTTTATTATTCGATTAGATTCATTTCAACGCGCATCTACGATATCGAGAATTTGTGACTTTGCATATGCGACCCTGTACAATGTACAAACGTAGAATGTATACTTACACGCATGCGCGTCTTATTTATAGTTTAGGTTATGTCAGGTGATGGTGCGTACAGTTGACTTTCTTGCTACAAAAATAGTTTTGTGCAAAAATTCGTAAAAGATGTGGTACGAAATAATTCCACCGCTGATAATAGTAGGATTGGTACCAATTGTACCTCAATATATATCCTACTACCTCAATTCTTTTGTATTCGGAAACGTAAGTACGCAAAATTTGCGTAACATAACCCTTCCCAAATGAGATCACGATAATGCTTATGCTGAATAATTGCTGCCTTTCTTTTACTGTGATAATACGCGAAATTCTATTTGATCTTAGCAAATACTCAAGTTTATCATTGATTTTTATTTTTTTCCCGTATAGCCGATGCGTAGAAACATGTGCGACATTTGGGATCGTCATATGTATACAAGAGACTGGCGAACAGATGGAGCGCCATGGAAAAACAAGGTAATTAAAAAATTTTTCAACTTAATCTTTATGGAGTTTCTTTGTTTTTTTGTTTTTTTGTTTTTTTTCATGAATGAATTTGTAACGATAGATGAGTTTTTAATGTAAGTTTTAATTATTTTGTTTTTACAGGGACTAGCTAATGTTCCTGATGACTAAGATGTGTTTATAAAAATAATAAATTAATATATATATGAACATGTAGTTTATGATATATTAAAGAATAAGTTGTATTGTTCTGAAAAGTGTAATTTACATGTAATTGAAGTATACATATGATAGGCAAAATATACATCTATAAATTATATTCAGTATTAAATGTTTTATTTTTTAGCTATTCTTAACTTTTTAGAAAAACCTTAAGTTGAGATACTTGTAAAATCTTAATTATATAATAAAACTTGTTTTTCTCTTGAGAAACAATAAAATTTGGATGAATTTAAAATATAAACTTACGTGTGTATAAATTTATAAAACATTTTACACAAACATTTAAATTACACACAAGTTACGACTTGTACAAATTTAAGTAGGTTAATTTGTGTGAAAAAAAAAAAGTGTTATCTTGACAAACAACATGTGGAAGTAGTTGCTCGTGTGTTTGAATAATTCAAAAAAACTATGAGACGTAGTAATAAATTTTAACAGCAAAAGGAACTATCTCTTCGTCGTACACCGAGTTAATAAATTATAAAATTACATCCGTAGAAGGGATGTTAAGGCCAGAATAATCTTGCCTCTGAAAGGTTTCTTACGGGTAATAGAAGTCGACGACGTAACATTATCTTTATCCCGGTCTCGAGTGTATTTCCTTAGGTAAGCGTTTCGCGAGCATGGCATCGCATATGCGCACAGTATTGATAAGATAACGACGACGCAAGAGAAAGAGAGAGAGAGAGAGAGAGAGAACACCACGTGGGAAACTTTGCTCTTCGAAGTTATAAGTATATTTTCAGAAAATCAATAGTTGGCAATGCTGTGTGTATTTTGATGTAATGTAACTTCATTACGTTAGCCACATATCAACTTAACATACGCACAGTACGCGAGTTGTAGGTAAATAATGATATATGCCACTCCCACCATATATTTGGAACATGTCCTGAATCAAGTACTTGACGGGTTTCAGCAAAATGTTTGAGAGATGCTAACGCGTAATTAATATTGACTCACGTTGGCATATCACGTTTACACGATGCGTTCGTGTATCACGTTCATATTTATTTGTTACAAATACGCGTCGCATATCCTCCTCCTCCCCCCCCCCCAATACATTAACAGTCGACCAATTTAACATTTCCCATGAAGAAATTCCGTTTTACGCACAAAGCACACGCGATATGATAGATGTAAACTGTCACGTGATTTTTGCGATTTGTGAAACATTAAAACGTTAAATCCTCGTCGATTATAAATTAGATAAATTTGCCAAAGGACATGCCGTTGAAACGAATGACCCATCTCCGTGGCTTCCCGTTTTTTAACTCGGAAGTCTCAAAAGAGCTACATCTAGATCCCATTACCGGGATTCGTTGTGGTGTAAAATACACCGTGTGGTAGTTTTTACAAAATTGCAGTTGAGAAATGTCTCTCGCTTCAAAGCGGACGCTTTCACGCGGCACAAACACAAATGCCGTGAAAGAACTTTTCAACTTGCGATCCTTAAAAAATCGCCACGGAAAAACAAGTTTGTGCGTAGGGTTTTTGTGTGTATTTAAAAACAAAACAAAAAAAAAAACGGAGTGTATTGCGCGACAATCTTTTTATGTTGTAAGTGAGCGCGAAAATAAGCTTGACGGAAAAAAAAAATAGACGTTCTACAGAGTGCATACAGAGATACATGATAGCAACATGTCCCTTCCCGGTAGATACGTATTCACTATTTGAGCAACAAGTGTGCTGGTGGACGAGTTCAGGAAAATACCCTATTCTTCACGTGATAACCTTTGACACAAGGTCGTTGTGTGTCGACGGAGAATAATCATTCAGATATACTACGATATGTAGTACGATAAGTGACGCCACCGAATCTTAATCGCACATAAACAAAACTGCATGTTTAACACATAATAAACGTTAATCCTCATCAAACGTTGATTCCAAAAATGTTACGTTTAGAAAATCTAATATATAATTTACAAGCGACTTTTTTTTATTCTAAATTTCCTACACCGAAAAAATTGTATTCTTATTTTGAGGATATCCCACTTACTTTAAGTATATTTTATACTAAAATAGGCGCCAAGAAGAGTTTCTTATTTTAAGAGGAAAATCCTCTAAATAGTAATATTGATAAGA
>NW_018020746.1:191932-215087 GCF_002006095.1 Pseudomyrmex gracilis
TATCTCACTATCGAAAAAGACTATATTCTTAAATAAAGAATATATTCTTAAATAAAGAATATATTCTTAATTTCAGAAGAATATCATCTAAAATCTTTAAGAAGATTTTTTAAGTATAAAATCTTCTACTTACGAGAATATAATTTTTTCGGTGTATGATTTATAATAGGTTTTTTTTCTCTACAATAAATATATTCTTCAATCTGTCAGTTGTCTTCGAAGCAGAATGATGTTTCGCATCTTTCTGTGTGCGGCTGACGGTTACTGAATTGCCATTTCCTCCTTTTTTTTTCCTCAAACTGAAGAAGATCACATAGTGGATCGAAACGTTTGCATCAATTGTTAAATCTTCGAAATAAAGAAGAATTTTAGCCGAACATCTTAGGTGTACAGCTCGTTATTGCATCCTCCCTATCCTCTCGTTGAAATCTATTTTTTTCTGTCACGAATTATTTGTTTATAACGCCAACATCTGGTTTACATATAAAAATATATTACTGTTCGAAAACAGATCGACGTGTCACAAAATTAACATAAAAATTCGTATGTTCCTTCTATAAGTAATGTTTACTATTTATTTATTTATTTATTCACATCAGCCTTCCCGGCCAAGAAGAGAGAGGACTTGGTTTACAAGCTTTCTAATATCATCCATCCATTCATACCTTAACGTCTCCCATTCTCCCAACCTACACATATCGTTTTCTTACCCTAACTACTTCTACTTTGTACATTATCTTAGTTAACTTACGTCTAAATTGCACTTAACATTGTCCTTCTAAAATCCACGCATATCTTACAACTTGACACTTACATCTATTCTCTATCTCCTATAACTTCTCCCAATTGTGATTAATCTCTAGCTTTCTTCTTCTTCTTGTTGACTAGAAAGAGTTTGTACTAATTTGCTTCCTTCCTTCTTTCTTTTTTCTTTTTCTTTCCAGACTCTTACTAAAATTTCTCCTTTCTCTTTCTCTAGTTTATCATTAAATATTCTCTCCAACATTTCCTTCGCATCCTTATCTAGATTATTAAACCATCCTTTAGCAATCTCAAATTCTCCTACGTAATGATTGAATTCATCCCTTCCATTTTTAAATAATGTTTACTAAAATTTTTATTGTCGAGTTACGTCTCGGAAAACACTTTTATAAAAGATAGAAAATATAAAAAAAGTAAAAACAAAAATAGAGGTACGTAAAATATAGACATCGCTCGTATCATGTTTGCATCGATCGATTTAATCGTGATCAGCGAACGAAAAGTATATATGTGTATCAGTCGCGATAGCGTTGTCGATTTTCACCGAGTAGCGGTGCTCGGAGATACTTCGGCTGCGTTCCGACAGTATTAACTGCCAGTACTGAAAATCTATAGCACGTGCGACATCGAGTATAGATTTGTAGTGAACACATCGGAATGCAGCTTTAATAGACTTTGTTTTCAGTAAGAAAATCTTGGCGCGCAACTTCGTGGACCGTCGAGCACTGACAGATTAAAAATTAATGTCTCGAAAGTAGCCACGAGTATCGCGAGGAATATTACGTTTACGTATATACGCGCGGAATGAAAATTCTCCAGCTTGTCAGACTGTCAGAGAAAGAAATATCCGACGGCGGCGGTGGCGGCGAGTGTACCCTCACTCTACCTCTCAGGGAATTCTTATATTTCTCCCTTATTCCTTCCCCCCTCCCTTTCCCCGCGTGTAAAGCGCGTTTCGCTATCCATTTTCTCCGCCACGTTCAATATCTGAGGGTGGAGAGGCTCCGAAATTCGCACTGGCTGCAGGTAAAAGACCTCGTGACGACGCAGGGAGAAAAGTTCCAGATGTACAGAACCGACGTTGCATCAGTGTTTTCCCTCGCGATATGTACTTTCTGGCAATCCCTCAAAAATATACATATGTATATGACATTTAGACAAGAATGGTAACTAGTGACTCATTTGTAATAACAGTAGTTTTTTTTTTTTTTATATTGAAAGACTGCGCTTATATTTGTATGATATTACACACACATGTGCTCTTATATCAATTATCATAAAAGCTATATATAAGACGCAGCGTGAAAACAGCGCAGAAAAACGACAAAAAAGAAATAATTAGTTATATACCTTCTAATTTTCTCCCTTTTCTTCTGATAATATAAAATTATGTATTCTGAGATAATATAAAATTATGTATTCTCTCTAATACGTATATTTTCTAATATTTTTCTATATAAATATACGCTGTCAATTTTTTTGTAGTAAATTTTAATCGATTATATAATAAAGTTACTGCAAATTTAGACGCTATTTATATTAAATGCAAGCGTAAACCTAAGAACACATAGTTTGTATTTGTAATATATGTGCGCGCACGTCTATGTGTGTGTGTGTGTGTGTGTGTCTCCTTCTCTTCTCTCTCTCTTTCGCTCTCTCTCTCTACATCCAACAACATTTCCGTGCAATTTCCAATACGCAGTTTTCCATTTCCATTCTCTTATTAACGTACGGGATTATTGGCGCTATTTAGGTTGAACTAACAAGAATTCATAACGATGATGGTGATTAATACAAATTTACAATTTACAGTTTATCAATGCAAACAACCTCAAAAAGCGACAATTTTGCAGCGTTTTCGAATCGAGAGTCGCTTGAACGCGCGTCACGAGTAATATGCGCGCTATTGTGGTCGGAACGGGGGAGTATTTAATCAAGTAGCGAAATTGATATTAAACGCGTGCGCGGATTGTTGAAATGCGTAACGCGAGTTTGCTATCAAAAAAAAAAAAGATACTGTATATATAGATATACTATAAATAAATTACGCTTCGCAATTACGCAAAGAATGTTACACCCTCGCATCGACCTGCTTCCAACTTCTCGTTATTGGCTCATAAAAGGCCGCCCGAAAAACATTAAAGTCAGCAGGGAGCGAGTAAAGCCAACAGTGTGCCCTCCTCAAAAGAATGTATTATTCATGCCTCTGTGCGAGAGGCCCTTTAAGGAAAATCCCCGTGGAGGCGTTTCCCGTTTCGATTCATCATACATCTAAGAATTTATGATCTCAGACAAAGTACGAAAGTGCCAAGCACACGGGAATCACTGTAATCGAATAATTCTTATGGTTCATTGTCTTTGATGCGGAAAAAGTTATACGCTACGTATTTTAATGTCAACTGTGATGGATCAATTCGTAAACAACTCATGTGTATTTTCGCAACTAAACCGTTAAAAGCATAAACGTGTAACTAAATAACTAGTTAATTACATTAAATGGTATTGGTGTGTGTGTGTGTGTTAATATCAAATCTCTCGATACATCGACGTTGCGAGTAATTGAAGTGTTTTCTCTTCGAAAAAAGTTTTCAAAAAAGCGAAGATACATCGAGACCGAGTGTATTTTATAATATTTATGTTATACGTAAGAGAGATCCAAATATTATATCCTAATAATACACGTATAATGAATTTCGTTCGCTATTTTCTTCGGGAAAGTTTGCTGACAGTTCGAGAGACCAAGAAGAAGAGATGGAGACAAAAACAAGCAAAGTCGAATGCATATTTTATTACCAATTTGTATCAATACAATTTCGCATTAAGCGTGCGCATAAAAGTAGAATATAAAGTATTTGATATTAAGAGGATGTGCTGAACCGCTGGCAAAAGTCCGCTCAGCTGCTACTCAACCTAGCTATGCTATCGGGTAAGTGGCGCCATCTCTCGGGACCGAGTCAAACCAAAACAAGGATAGATGACATGAGAGAGCCAAGGATAGACATATGTTTCTCTCTGACGCTTTTTTAAAATTGTACTAATCGTAGTTTTAATTTTTCTTGTCTCACAAGGCTTCAAAATCTCTTTTGAAGCACTCAAAATATTCGTCTATGTTTCTATGTTTGGGATAAAGATATTTTTATTTGGATTTATATGGCCAATTTTGTATATAAAGAAAAAAAAATAGTAGTTTCTGTAATAAGTATGTCTATAAACTTTTTTTTGTTTTTCTTAAATTTTTATGCTTTATCCCATTCTTTACTATATTTTCTTTATTTCTGGACAAGCATTTTTTATTCCGATTCATAGTTTTTACAAAAAGTTAAAAATACGACATGAGGGCAAAACAGAGAGACGGTTCAGCATCCTCTTAAAAGATTATTAAATTATAGTGTTTCTTCTCAATTAATATCGAGAACATATTCAAGTTTGATGATGACTTACGACAATATGGTTTTCGACAACAATGCGCGCCGTGATTCGTACGAAAAGCCGTGTGTAGTTACATCAATTCTGTATATACACACTATAAATCACAAAGGAGAGTAACAATATGTCTGTGTAAAATCGACGGAACATTCCTCCTCCCGATACGTAACATTAATCTCGGGCCGATATTCATAGTCGAATCTTATGTTTAAGATCGTCTTACGTTTAACCTCAGATATTCCGATTAGTCAATTAAACGACTTGTACATCATCTGTGAAGATAAATTTGAGACGATCTTATAAATATAAGATCCGACTATGAATACCGGTCTCGGATTAGCGACATCGCTTGACTACTTTGCAGACGGAGCGCGCAGTTTCCGTGAACGAATTTCGTATCGTGACACGTGTAACGCAGTTTCCGCCGCGTGAAATTTTCGTGAAAATCCCGCGGGAGAACTACGTTTTGATCGTCATTTACGAATTCTTACCCTCAGGAAATGGAACTTTGTCGATTCGTTCTACGTGAGCCGACGACGATCATATCGACGTCATTTCGAAAACTTCATAAACAACATCACAGCCGCGAACGAAAAGTCGATACTTCCATGATTGATTAGGATACATTTAGAAATGTAAAAAAGTCCACTTTTGTTTAAAAAAAACAAAAACGGTCAGTTTGTTTACATTATCAACTTAATTGCTTCATTTGTTCGCTGCTTCATCGTGATTTATTTCAAATCATTCCAAATCACGTTTTCGAAATCTTATTTCACCAATTCGAGCAACGTGAGATCGTATTGCAATGGACATCATGTGTGCAATCAAACAGATATTTTAAAAGAGGAAGTTAAAGTTTAAGCGAGGAGTTAAATAACAAGTAATTAAAGCTTGAGACTATCACAAAAATACTAATATAATATATTGCCCCAAATTTGTGCGGTTTAGGTCTAGGACGTAACAACTCGATAATAGATGTTTTGACGGTGTCTCAATGCTTGTAATCGAAATGACTAATAAATTGGTTTTTAATCATCAAGATCTTTAATAGATCTGTTATCGTTATCTAATCGACAGCGCGCGATACGCTTCCTGATTATTACTCTTGATAATTCAGTGAAGGTCACGGTTCCATATTGATATGTGTTGCTTAATACTCTTTACACACAATTAGATAATACATAAATAATTACGTTGATAATTTATCTTATGTTTATGGTGTATATCTGGCACGTCGTTACGTTATCAGAAATGTAATTCGACACGTTACGTTTAAAAAATCTGCGCGACGTCGAGTCTATAGTTCGTTACAATAAACTGAATGTAAACGCGTTTTTTTCTTCAAACGCGAAATTTTCAAAATTGCTCGCGAACGACTTGAAATTTTACACACTTTTTAAACATAAAAAAAAAATAAAAAAAACTCTTTGATGGAGAATTTTTTTGCGATGTGTAGGTTTTTAGCAGCCAAACAAATTTTGCGAATAATTTACTACTACGTTAACGTTTTGAACGCAATATATATTTCAAAAAAATATACGACTTCGTCGAGAACTATGAACTTGTGATTCAACTTCATAAAGTTCGTTTCATTTTGCTTTCAGATAAGTCCTGCGCGAATAGCGATGCTTTTCTAAGCCATGCTTGCAAAATATTTCAAAAGCGCTGCCATTTTGTTTAACAAAAATAATTAATTAATTTTCTTAATTTTTCAACAGAGAGAGAGAGAGAGAGAGAGAGAGAGAGAAAGAGAGTGAGAGAGAAGAGAAGAGAAGAAAAGAGAAGAGAAGAGAAAACTCTCTATGATCTTTGAAATGCAGCAAACACGACCTCAATCTTTTGTCGTTTTTCCGCAAAACATTCTCAATGTTAAGCTTGTTTTGTCTAGGTATGTCTTTCTTCCTTCCTCAATACATCATTAGTAGCCTCTTCTACACGACTACACCTGCGTTTTTTTATATACTCTATGTACTTCCCGTTTGGTGAATTAATTACATGTCGCTTTGTCTCCGCACACAGCTTTCTCGTGGTGCCTTCATTGCCAATTCCAATTGGAGGAAATCGTGGAAAGTCCGGTATACTCACAGTACGTACACTGTACAAAGTTGCTCGATCTGCTTCCGCGAACTTAACGTGCGGCAGCAGCCTTTGCTTTCGCCGCGGCGGATACTTTCCAACGCAAACGAAACGTCTGTCCTCGTCCTTTTTAGCGTCGAGAATATAACCGACTGGTGGCATGAGCGGCAAAATTAAATGAAACGGCAGAGAAAGAATTAATTTGAAATTTCACGTCGTCCAATTGTGAGATATTCGTGATGGCGGTCTGCACGTTTTATATGAGGATGTCAGATAGTTGGACATTTGTTTGAAGTTTATCCAAAAGATAATTCATTTCAACGGCTTTTTTTTTATCTGCGGGTGATCGCACTTTTTATTCCCGTCTGGCGCCATAAATCACCGCGCGATATATAAAAACGTTAAAAAGCTGTCTCTTGCATTTCTGAGTTTCGTTGGAAACGCAATAATGTCCGGATTATATCGGAGTGAACAGTGAATGGTATATATGTAAAAGAATTGAAATAAAAGTACATGTGTTATAGAAAATATTTATAAGCAAGGTATAGCAGGAAATGACTATATAGTACGATCGGAAATGCAATGATTCTATATGGTGTAAAAATAAGTCGAAAATATATGATAGAACGAAACATTTTCACACGAGGTTTGCTTTTCGAAAACATCGGGATTTACAAAATTGAAAACATTAATACAATTATATTTACTTTTTGTTACGCCCAATTCATTTATAATATAATCTTGTGTATACTATATACACATTTCAATAATTATATATATCAATAATTATTATATCAATATATTGATTTAAGAAACTAAAATATTACATTCAAAGAAACTAAAATATTACAAAGTTTTTACAGAATTTTTATTCTAAATACATAATTTTATTAATAATTTTAAAATTTTAAGTTGCTTTATTTAGTGAATGAAACTGAAGAATAGTGTATTTTTATATTTATTATAACTATCAAAATACATTTGATCAGTTCTTTTCCGGTTATATCACTTGTCCTATATATATATATATATATATGTAGTAATTAAAGAATTAACATTCAAAAAGTGAATCATATCTTATCTTTTTTTCAATAAAACATACTAAAGCTATTGCCGTGGAAAGTAATGTTTAAAACCTTTTAAAAACTTTTTATTATATATACTAGTAGAGACATGTTTGTATGACGTATAATCCATCTTTTCTCGCACATACTAAAATAAAATATTTGAATTTAATATTACACTCGATATGAAACATTTGATTATACAAGAACACCGTTTGTTCCTTATATTTCAAATAGTCCCCCGATATAATTTCGTACTAAAATATATTTTAAACAAAAATTAGTTTTTAAAATATTAGTAAAAGTGTAGTACTTAAAATAATATAAAGTTTTAAATTTTGATTTTCTTCTGAGAATGCGAGGAAACCATTCTGAATATCTATTTTAATATACATTTCGATATGTACGCATAAATAAATAAATAAATATATATATATATATAACAAATTGTCGTTAAAAAGCAGTTAGAAAAATAATATCGAGATTGATGCTAGAATAATCGATCTTACAGTAAATAACAAGTTTTGCATAACGATGCAAAACAAGTGAAGTCGGATAATTTATGCGGGTCTATCTGCTGATTTTAAGTCAACTTTTTTTTTTTTTTATTAAGTTTTCAATTTGCAGATGCGAAAGCAAGAATCTACATTCGCAGGGTGATGGTGCCATCTTTGAAATCCATTTTCACGGATAAATGAAAACTTGCTGAACTTACATCTCTCGCGCCACTTTGCATACATCTGAAAAGTTCCATGGGAATTAAAATTTTACTCGTCAGTTCTACTACAAAATCTCAGTTGGCTTGCCGAAAACGTCATTTCGGCACTCGGACTTTAATTAATGCGGCAAGTCATGATCGTATATATATATATATATGTCTTTACATAGATTTTAAATTGTATTGTTAGATGATGTATAAGCGTGTTGTTATGTCCTCCCCGTTATGAAACAAGAATTATGAAAACATTATCAAAATTCATTGTTACATTAAATTGTATGTTAAGCCCCTTGCACAATGGACGGAATAGCGATAGCGATAGAAATAACAAAAGTTTTAAAGAGTTTATATTTAAAAATAAAGGTAGGAACAGCGGAATCTAACATACAAAACTACACATGTATCAATGCAGATCAGAAAATCGGAATAAGCAATAGCGATAAAATTTCCAACGAGTTGGAATTCTGTGTCTATTGCTTATTGCTATCACTATTCCCTCGCATTGTGCAAGAGGCTTTATCGTCGTAAAAGTAATCCATGTTCTGCTACTTATAATCTCTTATAATAAGAGATTAGTATATTAATATATTTAAGAGATTAGTATATTAGTATAATTAATAAGAGAGATTAGTATATTAGTATAATTAATAAAAGAGTAATATATTAGTATAAGTATATACTAATAAGATAAAGATGCTCACATAATAACACAAGAGTACAAGAAATCTAACGCATTTAACTCTTCATCCGTAGACTGGGTTTTTCAGACCCACTCAAAATTGCGTATCGAAAAACGTTTCTCGAAAAAATAAGTTTTTTTTACATATGTGTATACATATACACGATGTCCCAGAATTGGTGTGACATCTCTCGTAGGCAGGTAGAAGGAATAAAACTGAGTCAAAGTCCTGAATCAGTGAACCGCGCGGAGCGCTCACACACAACAGGCGCGTGGCTCATTGACGTGACCTGGCTAAAGGTCGGCGCTGATTGGCCTGATTTACTCAACAATTACTCCTTTATTATAAATAATAGAAAAAAATAGTTCAGGACTTTTCGACTCAGTTTTACTCCTTTTACTTGCCTACGAGAGATGTCACACCAATTCTGGGACACCCTGTATATACATATGTTTCTGCACAACATCCTGCAAACGGTTCTTATGGCCTTATTTCTTAAAGTTGCGTGGGTCTCACAGATCCAGTCTGCAATTCTCGTAGGTTTTTTTTATGTCTACAGTCGAAAGATTAAATTATTTCTTGGAGCGGTATAAAACTTATCAAACACGTGTGTATACAAAATATGTTTTTTTTTTAGTGTACGATAAGATTAAAATATGATGGAGACAAAAAACAAAGGCTTCTAGTCTGTGAAGAAGTTTAAATATTTTCGATTTATATCTTTAATACCACTACACGATATATCTCAAAAATGTACTCTATATCATCACCGGTCATATCCATAACAAAATAAACAAAAACTTTATAAACCTATAGGGCAGTTACAGTTTTACGCGAACACTTTCGTTTTGAATTTTATTTATTTTTAGAATCGTTTGCTGTGACAGTCAACAATACACGCTATTTTATATTATACGATCGCGGACAATTCGTAAACATACTCCTCTTCAATATACACAGCTTGAAGAAGAACAAACAGATATACTGAACAAAAATAAAATAGTAGTAATAAAATAAAAAATAAGTAAATAAAATAAAAAATAAGTTATTTAAGGCATTCCGCACGCACATACATTTAAAATGTATAACTTTTATCGTTTGTGTGCGTGTCGGAATGTAAGAGAAACAACATATATGTATATATATATAATGTGTGGTCAAATTGTCGGTCAAAACAGAATATTATTAGTCGAAATAACGTATCGACCAAAATTTAGTCAATAAATTATCTTTGTCTCATACATATTGAACAGTACGAGTTTGTTTTACATTCGTGTTTTGTATGCGTATATTTAATTGTATCTAAAATAAAAAAAAAACTTTATCTTTATTCATACGCGTTTTATCTCGTTTGAATACCTATATTACTTTCCATATTTTATTTCCGTAATGCGTTCTTCGTTGAAAAGAAGGCTGATTTGAGAGACACTGACCTTAATAACGTATGTTCCACTGCCCTACGTTTTGTTTCAAACGTTAGTCCCTCGGAACAGCCCTTCCGCATAAGAGAGAGAAGCTCTCGCACTCTTCGATAGGCTCCGTGACACGAGAGCCGAGGGTTGAAGAACGGCCGGCGGTAGCGCGAGCCGCACAGTCGAGCGTGAGTCTTCGGCGAAGTAACTTGGTCCGCGTGCGTTGCTTTGCTCCGCCCAGTCGCGTCGAGGGTCCTCGTCGGTGTAACGCGAATCATTGATAGGCGAGTATATCGTGCCGCGCTTCTCGAGCGAAAACGTGTCACCTGCCGGCATCTTCGGTTCGCATCGCATTTCCAAGAAAATCGACGGAAAGACGATTACGGATCTCCCGTAGTAGAACGAAGCCCGCGATCGAGTTCCGTTAGCGTCGCTTCGCAGTCGCGCGCGAGACGCCGTTGAGACAACTTCTCGAAACATACAGAGAGTGTAAAAGCGAGAATCTCTCTAACACTCTACAGATTTTTTTATAAACTTCACGTGGATTTTTCACTTTTGGAACCTGAATCGATCGCGCATCGCGCGCGTTCAAGGAAATATTACCGGAACAAGAGTTTTGAATATACTGGTGCGACAGCGGCGGTAATTTTTAATCGCTTCGGATTTGGTACGTGTTGTGCATGTGTGTACATTCTTGTATTTTTGTGACATGTTTTTGTGACGCATATTTTGTTCGCTTAGTATTATTTCTGCTTGAACCTTCTGTGTGTTCCAAGGTGAACTTATTTGTTTGCTTGAAAGTGTTTTTATTTTCCAAATGTTTATTGACACTTTAAACAAGTAAAATGCAAAAGAGATCGTTGACTCTTTGTTAGATTTTTTTTTTTCATTTTGACATTTGATTTTTTATTCTAAAGCTCATTTGTTAGTTTTTAGACATTTTAACGCTAATTATCTTATTTTTTTCTCCCTATCTCTCTCTCTCTCAACTTTATTGCACAGAGTCGATCGTAAATTATTCCGATAAGTTTTGTGAAAGTCGGAAATGAAAGATTATTTTCGTGGTTTATCGGATACACGTTGCGCGCGGAACTGCGCATAACTTCACCACCACCGTTCTTTGAGTAACTTACGAAAAGATCGATTCGCGATTATCGGTTTGGCCCGAGGCCAATTCGCATTTCATATCCGCGCGAACGATCGATTTCTAATCTTTCGATTCTCACCGGTGTGGATATCGCGAGAAATCAATCGACCCAACTATATCTGAATTCGCATCAGACGCTCTCTTTCTCTCTCGATTACGAGAGTCAATCTTTGACGGCTAACCTCTCACGTCTTTGTAGTTTCACCAACTGTGGTCGAAATCAAGAGTTTTTCCAACTTCTTTTCGGACTGAACTCTCTGGTAAACTTAAAATTCTCTCGCAACACACTTTCTAGAATAAAAAAAATCTCTCGACACACTGTCTAGAACAAAAAGATTTGCTTCGCTCTCTCTTTTATTTTTCATCAACAAAAATTTATTTTTCGTTTACAAATAAAAACCTTGATATATCGCGTATCTTGCTTTGAATAATAACATAATATTGCCAGAATGCGAATACAAATAAGAGTGTACTACCTTAGATATATTTATTTCACCAAATAATCATCAAAAAGAGATTACGAAAAAAGAATTATATTAATATCGACAAAAAATTTTAAATCATTTTTAAACGAAAGATAATTACACGAGGAAAAAAGAGAACAAAATCGAGTCGATACTAGTCAGAAACAAAGAATAACATTCACCGTGTTGTGGTTGGAAAAATTCTGCTCGACCCGCGCTCATAAACTCGCAGTAGGGTAGCGTCCTTTTTTTCGTACTACGCAGTGTGTGTCTGCCCTTGAACAGGTTTAAGGAAGAGGGATCTCTCTCGAGCGATACAGGACGATTCACAAGGCGACTACGTGACGCAATTTCTCTGCGGTATAAAACGACAACAAGGCAAGGAGAGAGAGAGATCGGCGATGACGACAATCGCGCGGTTCTGAGACACGACATCTTTCCACACTTCTTGACGCCAGTGGATTCCGTGTGCAAGTCGTATGCACGTGTTGTGATGGTGTGCGTGAGATCGCGCGTGCGAATCGTTCGTACATTCGGTAGCAGCCTGTAGCTTCGGTGTGTAGCAAGCGAGCCGGCTGTGTACAGCAGCTGTGTGATATTCACGCGCAAGGGAAAAGAGCTTCAAGGGAGAGAACACCCGTGTCGGGTTTCGACGTCATTGGGACGACCATGCGGACCTTTGGGAATTTTTCGAGGCAATGGGCCGTCAACGAAAGAGGTACGTGAAGTCCACACAAAATAACTTAATTAACGAAGATACTGCAAACGACATGGTTTTGTTTTCTTTTGGTTTTTTTTTTTTTTTTTTTTAATAAAAATTTCTTTCATTTGCTTTCATATAAAACTCTGGCGAAAATTCGCACGCGCTAGCTTGAATCATTCGCAATGCGGTCATTGTTGCTCTTATTTTGATTTATTGAATTTTTTTTTTTTTTTGTTATAGCTGCGACACAATGATTTTTTTTTTTTTTATTGTATGTTTATAAATATATATTTAGTACGTATGCAGTGATGTATTTTATGACGGAAGTTTTTTTTAAAAAAAAAAACTAAAATACGAGTTCGAACAAGACGTGACGTGAATTTTTTTCGAGTTGACAACTGCACGTAAATAAACGACGGTCAGTGGAATTAATAACCGACATGTTTTGAATCATTCATGAATATGCGATCGCACTTGGCTTGCAGACTCATATCATAAATAATAAACAGATAAATACACATAATTGAGAAAGACAAATCGTATTCAGTAGAAAAAAAAAAAACGTGCATTTACTTAATGGAATTAAAAATATAACATATGATGTGCAGATACATCAATTTGTATTGTTATTTATTTAAAAATGTTAAAATTTACGGATATATACAAAAAAGCGAAATTCTAGTTGAAATACGCTTTGGGCACATGCAACGAAAAGTACGCGGTTACTTAAATTGACGAGCGTTGTTCATTGCACGAGCACTTAATTCAGAAAAAGAAACACGTTTCTTCCGTAGGAATTGACGATAGGAAGGAAGCATGCGTCTTCGTATAAGAAAAATGGCGCACAACTCGTGTACAACTCGTGTGATTAAATGGAAACCCGGGGATATCGCTGTCCCCCGCTGATAAATCGCGTGTTCAGAATGAGATCGGCGCCACTCAAAAGCCAATGCTCTAAAAGTGCGAAACAATAAAAACAATATCAGAATAATAAAATAAAAAAGAGGTCACAAAACGTTTGAAAAATATTCGTTTCTTTTGTGTATTGTCGAACGCGAAACAAAACCAATTAATATTGCTCTTTTTCTTCTTCCGCTTTTTCATTGACTCGTATTCTCGGTATTGTACAATAAAATATAATGAAAAATTTTATATATAGACCTAGATAGAGAATGAGAGAGAGAAAGAAAGAGAGCTTTTTATCTTCTACTAAATAATTAATTCTCCATGTTGTATAGAAACGACAAATAGATCTCCGGACATTGATTCCGTTAATAAATTTTATCACAAAAAACGCGAGATTTCTCTCCGGCGCAGGATAAACACGTTTAATTTCGCTGCTCTCCGTAAACTAGATATTCTGATATTCCGATACACGCCAATCTCATTTTGAAGGTACGAAATATCTCGAATTGTTTCGCAGCATAACGGGATTGCGTCAACCGTTGCGTATCTCTCGCCAAGTCGCGATGGAGAAATGTACGTAGATGACGTACCGACCGACTTGGAGCAAAGTTATGTTGTAATCTTCTTACACCGAAGAAACGTCGAAACTTGGACGCGTCGGTCGCGTCAATAAACCATTAGCACAAAACGTAAACTAACTCTCTCTCTCTCTCTCTCTACCTACCCAGGGAGCTGCTGCAACGCTAAGAGCGGGTTTTTGCTCCGGCCGCGCGTTACAAGGAAAATTTGACTCGCATATTTTCAAAAACTCTTCTGCTTGAATTACTTCCTGTACACTTACAACAACACAGTCGGTGTTTTTAATTTAATTTGTTCACACGATTATGTTTAACTAGCATGTGTATAGCTGTATCATTATTTATCATCTTATAAAGATTAGAATTATATAATATTATCTGTAAAATACTATATTATTGTCTAATGAAGTCTCTTGTCAGGTTTTTAAAAAGGGGATATTTTTACTTCAGACGTTTCTTATCAAGGTTTAAGTTGAAATGATCATTTTGGGTTACTACTGCTAAGTTTGGAAGTTTCATATAAAACTTTAATATTTAATTTATATGAAGTGAAGACTAAAATTAAATATATTTAATGACTTTTTGGGTGGTGTATTCGCGTATAAAATAAATATAATATAATGTATAAATTTCGCACGCACAAATTTTGCATTCAAATTAAGTAATTGAAATACAAACACACACACACACATACATACACAAATTTAATGAGAATATTACATATGATATTCACAGAGGGAACGATTACGTCAAAAGTAGCATTCTTAAAAACTAATCTAAATTGACTATTCTATTTACCTTCCCCGCCTTTAATCTAACATCTTAATTAGTTTGGTAATTAAATCATAAATTATATTCGATGTCTCCTAGTCGAGTCTAACGAAATTGTCGCAGGAAATCCGGAACTTAATTGAAACATCATCACGCGCGCAAAATTTTCCGGCACTGATGTTGCTCCCATAACTTCCGTTATCTTCGCAAATCTAGTTTTCGAGCAGCAAGTGTTTCTGTTTCGAAATCAAGATTATTAAATTATACAGAATATACAGAATATACAGAAAATTATTAGATATTTTCAGTTTATTTTTCTTAAATAAGAGTTATTTATACCAGAACGACATTTGTTTCTGAAAAGATGTTGAGAGCTAGAAAACGCACAATTTTCGTTTTTCTACACATTAAAAAGCGTAAGAGCGGAAAGATATGCAATCTCTCTCATCGTTCTTATTAATAGATTTTACACTTCTGTATATATACGTGCGTGTATATATATATGCTCATTGAGTTTCGATCCAGCTCATCTGTGGATTACATATCAAATACTTGATATGAGCAAAATGAACCGAAATAGAAACTCGTACATCATGAATATGACGTGAGTAGATAATTATCACGTAGTATCTTTAATGAATATCAATGTGTCTGATAATTCTGACGAATACCTTATTCATATTCGTATAAGTCCGTCATTGTTGTGTTTGCCACTTACACACACACACACACACACGAGAATTTATATTTGAAATATCTTTCTCTAACGATCTCAAAAATTACATAGCAGGTTTAGATTCACTCTGTACCATAAGTTTCTCTTTTTTAAATATGTATATAACTTTTAGTATTACATACATACGCGCGTAAAACTAACTGGTAATAATTTACTAGCGCGAAACTAGTTTTCTCAAAAACGCCGACATTTATTTTTGTTTTGTTTTTACCGTTGTCTCTCTGTTTATTTAATCATTGTTCGCGCAAAAATAGATACATTTGTTCCATCGTTATTTCTTGGAAAATAGTTAAAAGATCATGATTGATTGCTGTTGCAGAATTGGTTATTTCGGTTATTTGACGTAGAGAGAAAATTGAAAAAGCTGTGACTCGACGCAGCCATAAAATCGCGCACGTTAAAAAACGCGACGTGTTCACGTGTGTGTATTTATTTCGCGACAATTTCTTCTCGTTCGCGAGCAGTCACGTTATACGGATATTTCTTGCAAAAATACGCGCGTGCGTTTGCAATTAAAAAAAAAATAAATAAATAAAAAAAAATAAAAAATAAAAATTATATACATATATAGAGAAGGTTTGCATTGCGATTTTTCGTCTAGGGTGACCTTTCACGGTTTTATGAGAAAGCCGCTGCGCTTAGCGCACGTTGCTGGGAACGATTTCTACATTCGCATTCGTGTAATTGGTAGATAATGCATGATAATTAAACCGCATTTCGTTGCGTCACGATTAAACGCAGAGCGATTCTTGCGCGTTGTGCCTGGTTTTGTACGCGGAGATCGTAAAACACGACAGAAATTAATCAATACATTTTTGTTGAGGGTTTAATGAATTTATATATTCCGTTCTGTGTGTTTATTATTTTGTACGTTATTATGAAATTTAATGATGTCAAGAGAGAGAGAAAAGAATGCTTGTGATAAATATCAAAGTTTCACGGTTATGACATCTTTAACAAAGGAACTTGTTTCGTTTGTCATTGATCTCTATCTCTATCTCTCTCTCTCTCTCTCTCTCTCTATCTCTCTTCATACGACTTTGAAACGACATGATCTATTATCTGACATAATCTATTATCGGAACGTATTATTGAATATGCTAATTCAGCTTATCTGATAATAAGATAATGCTAAATGAAATAGCTTACGCTACGAATGCATTTTACATAAATAAATATGGAAATTCCAAGAAATTTGCGAGGAAATTAATATTTCATTTTAAATTGTTAACTATTTAACAGTTTTTTTCTTTCTTTCTTGAGAAGCCAATATTGACTGATATTCATTGTTAAAAAGGTTATAAGTCACTGCATTATCTATATCGATGAATGTCTTACACTTTGCCGCGTTTTAGTCTTCGATTCGAGACGAAACTCAAAGAAAAACCCCAAGAAGAGAAATTCAATATCGTTTAATTCATTACTGGCAATTTTTATCGCGTTCTACTACTAATGACAGAAAATTAGATTGCTTCGAGATAATTGTATTTTATTGCGCGGTAAAGATTATATCTCTGTAGCAATTTCATGTTGTTACATTAAACGATATTAGATGTTCTCGCACTGTCACATCTGACACTGGGGGAAACTGTAATTCCTTTTGCAATCGCACAATGTGATATTAATTCGCGCAAAGGAAATATTCGAAATATTCTGCTAAACACATGCGCGTTCGAATCTCGCGTCGTATTTGGTTTACCTTTTTCAACGATTACGCAGTTTTGCGCGTGTATCGATTTTGTTTGTTTGTTTTTTTATTTATAAAAAAAAAAAGAAAAAACATATAATCCATGCGTATTCATACCGAAACTCATAGCAAAACGGTTAAAAGCGCGCGAACTCGCATCACGTTTGGCTGACATTCGAATGTATATGCACAAAGGCAAAACGTAATGTTGCGCCGACGAAATCACGTCACGGTCGTAGCGCGTCATCTCGCTTGCCGCTCTCGTTTGGTTGCTTGCTTTTCCGTTCACGAGCGAGCGCCGTTGAAAATAATTGCTTTCGCCGTATTGTGCAACGCGATCGTTCCTCGTATCGAGGGTTTTCTTTGAGCGAAAGGATAAGGGGAAAGGGACGTGGGATAGAAAGAGAGGACGACGGGCTTTGTGGGTTATATACGTAGAGAGAGCGTTATACGACGTGTATCTTAATGCACCACACACCGGAGTCCCACCGGGGGGACACACACTGGCGTTTTCTCATTTCGCTCCGAGACTGTTATACGTTGCGAAAATATCGCGCGCTCTTCGCACTCAACGTGAAAATTTTCTCCATTGTTTAATTATTTTTGGACCTAAAAACATCCACGGCACTCAACCGCGTATATTACCACCCTCTCTTTGCTTAAAAGGGAAAAAAGAAACGAGCTTAGAGAAACCGAAGTCGCTCGCGCTAATTTTGTCGGGTTGTGGAGGTCCAATTTTTTTTTTTTTCCGCCTATATATCGAAAAGAAAATAGAATTTTTCTCCTCCCCTCTCCCCCCCAAAATTACATCGAGTTTTATTAACGCGGATACAAGCGAAAATAATTGAAGAAAAATCTACTCGAATATAACAGTTTATTGTTTATCTAATTGATAGTGTATTTCATATTTCGAAGCGGGAGAGATAAATTTGCGCGCGTACGTGTATATATAACGAGAGATATAAATATTGCGAGATATAAATATTATGATATTGATATACAATATTATCGATAGCATAAAGGGGCGAGAAGCACGAAGTGATCAAAATATCTATCCGATGAAAGAGAGCTAAATGTTTCGACATTGCGTATTGTTCGGTGCGTTCATTAGTAATGTGCTATTTTTGTAATTAATTAAAAATGTTTTCGGAAGAGACCGTTTTTTTTTTGTTTTTTTAATATCCAACATATATAGCAAAACTGTTTTTTTTTTTTTTTTAACGCTTTGAAGAGTGCAATAACGCCTTCGCGCGGAAAGCATTTAGGTTTTAAGACTCGCGTACGGTAGCACGTAGATCGCCGACAAAGTTGGCCGCGGTTTAATTTAACTTTTCTTCGGTAAGCTAAACGCGCTAACGAACAAATGAAGCCTCAATTTACATGCGGACTCGCGCTCGCGATGGTGATCCGCGACGACGACGTGCTCTCGACACGGTTGCGCACCATTTCTCTCTCTCTCTCCTTTTCCTCGCGCGTAATTGCCAATCACGATTATCGCCTTTCACAACTCACCGAAATCGGTCCGGTAATCGGCGCGGAATACGCGCCGCTTTTTCGCGCTCGATCGATGTGCGTGACGCAGAAAACGCGATATCCACCCGCATTCTCTCTTTATTGTTTTCTTTTATCGGACTGCGTTCGATCCGGAAAATCGATAAAAGCGAGTGTGGACTCGCCGAAACGAAGAAATCGCGCGAGCCCGCATTTTTTTTTTTTTTTTTTTTTTTTTGTTTCTCACTAAATGAGTTATTTGACATTCGGTTGAGTAATCGGTCTGTCGGACTGATGCAAAGATTCAGTGTCTGATAACACGGACGGCGAACAAAAGCCAAAATTGATTTATATTCAAGTTTTCATTGCGCCGAGAGAGAGTCAATCACAATTCGAATCATTGTTGGTTTCTCGCAACTCTTGTGTAGAGATTGTTCTTTATTTTTTGAATGAAAGAAAGCCATGGCGTTTTTATGTCTCGTCATTTGTGTCTCTTCATTTGATGCTATTCGTTCTATAACGTATATCGGAGAAAAAAAAGAGAGAGAAAGAGAGAAAGATTGAATTATCTCCATGAAATTTTGGTTCTGATTACGATAATAACATTTTCTTCCAACATAACTCCGGTATAATTTTGTTCCCTTCATTTTTCGGAATTAATTTTATATTAAATTTTTTAACGGTGCATATTTTTTCATAAAGTTGTTTTTACGAAATATGTATATTTTTATGCCGTATAATTAACAAGATTTATTAAAACGGAAAAATTTATATGTTTTACTTTGTAAAGAAACTTAACATTCGAGCGAGGATTAAGCAGAAACGGAATAAAATTTTTATGAAGTTATGGACGGTACCTACCTCCTGCTTTTTCCGTAAAGTCTTGAAACTGAAATTGCCCGACTATTTCATTCAGAGTGTCAATTGACGAAACGAAATACTAAAAGCGTTCTTTACTTATACCGTTGTAATAGACATTTAACATCATTACGGGCTACGTTGAATACTTTTTTAATGAATTTTTTCATCCTCTTTCTTTCTTTTTTTTTGTTTTGTTTTTACTTATTACTTTTTCCCCATTTATTATTTCGAATTACTTACGGAAAATTAACGACCAGGAGCGAGAAGATAAGAAGTTTTAGATACGCCATCTGTGTTGACGTGTTGGCGTTGTCGAAACGTGACGAGCATGCGGCTTACCGTAATAATTGTTATCTAATCGTCAATTATTGCCGGAAACAATTTTCCCGCTTTCTATTTTTACACGCTCTTCCGCAGGGATAAAAAAACACACACACAAAAAAAAAAAATATCGGTTAAACACAGTTTTGATGTTGAAATATCCTATGAATTTAATCTTGCGTTATATTATACCGGCAGAAGAATTTAATTAATTCGTTTGCAATCAACGGATAACAATTTGTACACTTGGTGCCGGAAATAAAATGCATTTTTCTCATTCAACATTCTCTTTTTCCGCGTTCCGCCGCCGCGCTTTCAAACGGGCAAAAATTACTCGATGATACGATCGCGTCGTCTCTTTCGAAGAGATCTTTCTCTCGAGATATGGTAGTTAAAAATACGCGAATTTTAATTTCCGTCAATGGATAAGCTTTATATTCGCATTTATTCGCTTCGTGAACGATATTTTCCTTTACAAATTAACTTCGAAGAGTTAACGCACGCACTCGTACAGGAAAAGGATTTATGTTCTAGCCGGATGTTGGGTTTTTTTTCTCGCGGAATACAGGTTTTTTTCCGTCGCACAAATATATATTTATCAGCTGTGGAAGAGCGCGGAAGAATATTGGAAAACTTTTTATCAAAGGCAAATACACGTAGTTCGTATATATGTTGACATTATGTATGCAGGACATAAGGGACGTCATCGTCGTCGATATTATAGAGTACAAGTTACAAGTTCTGTCCGTCGGTCTTGTTGTATTTGCCTTCCGGTGCGCGTTTCTAGACGGGCGCAGCCCGTCGTGATCAAAGGCGCTACTTCAACGATATACGAACAAATATCGGCGCGCAAGCGGCGACGCGACCGCGTGAGCGAGCCTCTGGTTCATCTGGTTCATCAATATTACTCGGGTTTATGGATCTTCGTGGTTATGTTGCGCATCTTTTAGCGTTTCTTTATCGGACCGGCGTGTTGTCGGCAAAAATACGATCGCTTGGGAGGAATCGATACAGCGCAACCGTCCCGGAGGTAAAAGGTATAGAGACACGGTGATTGCTATGCCGCGCCACGCGGAAAAACCATCACCCGTGAGCAAGGCTCAAGGGCTGGTAATTGCATATCATGAAAGTAGTAGTATCGCGGAAAAGAATTTGATACGAGAACGCCGAACGTTTCTTCTATCCCTTCGCAACGGATGATCGCGATAGCAACAGATTTAGCAGAGCTGATGCTGCGTAAACACGCACGGTTTTTTTTTCCCCCGCAACCGTGACGTCACTCGCCGTGGAAAAGACGTAGTTTCAACAAAAAGAGCCACGTAATTCCTGATAGCTTATCTCGCATCAGTCTTTTCAAGCAAATCCAAGCAACTTACAAATAGAGCTGCTTGAGATAGAGAGAGAGAGAGAAAGGGAAATAAGTCTTCCGTTCTATCTACTCTCTTTTGAACGGAAGTGTGTTGAAAAACACGAGAAGTAATGAGTAAAATGTGTAAAAAATAGAAAAAGATAACTAGATGTAATGAATAACATTACATACTTTTTTTTTTTTTTTTTTAAGATGAGAACAAGCTTTCTTAGAATTCAGGATAAAATAGACTAGTAGAGCCGTAGTCTCCACTTGGAGGAAGTGGCAATAACAATTAATTAATTCTTATGTATGGGGTTTTTTTTTATTTTCCAAATTTCGGAATCGCAACTTTTGATAAGAACGAAGTCAGATCGAATAATCGTCTTCTGTTTGCATAACAAACAATTTGCGATATAAAAATAAATTTTAAATAAATAGCGAAAGTAATAAATTGCAATAATTTGCTTTAACAGTTTCGATATAAGATCGAAATAAAAATTGCGCGTCACAGTCACGTACGATAAGTTCATACACACGTGCACACACATCACCGTGAAGAGAAGTGGGACGCGCTCAAGATTGAGAGACAGACAGATAAAACGTAAGCTTTGAGATCTTATTGACAAACTCGCTTTGTATCGATAATTTCGCATCGATGTCACGTTTCTATTGTGAGTGCAAAGTTCTTCCATTGTAAAAACTGACGTTACAAATCTCATTTTTGTTCAAACAATTTTGCGTTTTGTTGCTTTCTCATTGTTCAATGTATTCTGATGATTCTCATTCTCTAAAAAATAAAATCACAAAATTGAAATCGTAATATTGTCGAAGTTTTTAGTTGAAGTCTGAACATTTATATCAATAATCATTTCTTTTTTTTAAATTACTTGAAAAAAAAAGAACACGTGGAACGCTAGAAACTGTTACTTTTTTAAAAGGAAGAAGAACGTGAGATTTATTTATTCCACAATGCGAAACGTGTTAATGTCAGTTTTTTTTTTTTTTTTTCATCTAATTGAAATGTTTATTTCGGTATTTGAATTAGCTTTGTAAAGTACTTTTAAATTCATTCGCAAAAGCAAACTTTTTTAAAATAAAAGAACAAAAAAGGACCACGCAATTTCGTGCTTCAAACTCGCTATGCATTGATTTTCCACTGCGGCAAAGAGCTTGCAACTATACAATTATTTTCAGCGGCAAATGCATGATGCGATTCAGTGTCCACTTTTGTTTCTCTTCCTTTGAACAACATTTTCGGAGAGAGAAATATGCATACAACATCCGCGCACACGGATAAGTATTTATTACGAAAGATTACAAGCGTAAGAGCAAAATAAACGTATGTTCGCGTAAAAAATCTCTTGTGCGCATAAATCTTCTAATATTATATCGAGTTTTCGACGTATTTGAATATAACGAAGTTTGAAAGTATTTATACTTTCTTCACGACGATATATATATATATATATATATATATATATATATATATATTGAACGCGAACTTTACATCAAAAAATAATCTGACGCAAAATGAAACGCGGACACCTGACTCCACCGCGAAGTCAGATGTAATCCATCCTGCTTTGCAATTCGGAAGATTATATTCGCGAAAATTATTCCGCAAAATTTGTTAACTCGCAAAATTTATTCAAATGAGATTGATTGTGTGTTGTGCGCCAACATTGGTCTATATAGGATTTTCCCAGAAGAATAAAAACAAAACGTCGATATTACGTTAATTTGAAATTAACATTTAAGCGGTTTGGCGAGTGATGATGAGATATAATGTGGCGCGCAAGCCTTTTATGCCGGTGTTTAATTACGACCGCATCATCCCGAGTTTTCGCGTCGCTAATTACTGAGAGCGCAAATTAGCGCGAAATTTATTTCGCTGTAACAAATTTGCGGTGTGAAGAATCAGGCGTAAAATGAGAGTACTTGTCTTGCGAAGTTTCGTGAAAAAAAAAAAAAAAAAAAAAAAAAAACATTCGCATTTGTAAC